>NC_091957.1:7572473-7639973 GCF_031021105.1 Erythrolamprus reginae
GTCTCATTTCAATCCTTGCTTTAAACAGTAGTAAAGTACCCCTTTCTGACCTTAGGAGCGGGGTTATGTATGAGGGAAAATTATTTGCTTGTTTGTACATTTGTTTTGGCAGGAACGGGTCTCCGGGTGAACTTTTAAAACAATTACAAAAGAGCGAAACAGAACCTGCCATTTAATAGTGAGAGTAGAGTCAGCATTTTATAATTTCTTGTTTGCTGCCGGAGAAAATTCCTTTGGCACTGGGATGAAAAACTCATGCATGGGTTCTGGCTATTCCTCCTCCCACCCCCCCAGCACATACAGGCACCAAATCTTTTCCATAAGGACCAGAAGAAATGGCAAGAACGACCAGGGGAGACATGATAGCAGCGTTCCAATATCTCAGGGGTTGCCACTATTGTCTATAGCACCTGAGGGTAGTAGAACAAGAAGCAATGGGTGGTGTTCTGTCTGGGTCACTACGGAAGCTATGACCAACCCAAAAAGATAAGCCAGACACACCGGTAGAATTCAAATACAGTTTTATAATGTTCAAGAGAAACGAAGCTATGTCCTTACAAAGCAGGAAAACACTGGAACTCCAAATATATACATGAAGGCAATTGTCCATGCATCAATATAGGATTCTTGCTGCCAAGACGAGGCTGTAGATAACAGACATACACCTCCCATGGTTCTTCAAGACTGCTGGGCCACAAGCCAGGAACAGAGACGCCGAGAAACAATGCAGGTTACAGGAACTCCAAACTGATAACACTCCACATGGCTTCAAGAGTTTGCCTGCCTTATAAACCCTTCCCTGCTAATGAGGACCACATCCAAGCCCTGGTGTTCCTTATTCAATGCTGATAATATTTCTTCAATTGATCCTTCCTTTGATCTAGATGTCTCTGTCGCATGTTAATGACAGCTTGTGCTTCATCACCTAATGACTCCAAAGACTCCAAGCTACTGGCCAAAGGTGGACTCTTTGGAGAATACCTAATCTTAGTCCTTTCACAGATATTTGCTTTCAGCTGGGTTTGCTTTTGACATTTTAATCATTCCTTCTGCAATGACCCACTTAGTTGGTTCTCTGCTTGTGGCTCAAACATCAGATTTTACCAATTGGCCAATAAATCTCCATTTATGTCTCCTCTTTGTTCAGTGGCACCATGTACTGGAGAAGGATGAGAGTGAAAAACAAAACTATTTGCTTGCAGAAGTATCCACTGAAGAGTTATGAAAGAGGAGGAGGAGGAGGACTGTGGGGCCATAGTGTTCTCTAGTGTTTTCTTGCAAATGTTTCCTTAACCAAACTAGGTGATCATCAGTGCTAGAAGGGAGTTGGGCTTGGAGGGACAAAGAGGAGGAGAAGGAGAAAGCAGAGGAGGAGAAGGATGAAGAGAAGAGGGGAGAAGAAGGAGGAGAAGGAGAATGAGGAGGAGGAGGAGGAAGAGGAGGAGAAGGGAGAGGAGGAGAAGGAGGAAGAGAACTGGGAGAAGGAGGAGAACGAGAAGGAGAAGGAGGAGGAGGAAGAGGAGGAGAAGGATGAAGAGAAGAGGGAGAAGAAGGAAGAGAAGGAGAACAAGGAGGAGAAGGAGGAGGAGGAAGAGGAGGAGGAGGAAGAGGAGGAGAAGGGAGAGGAGGAGGAGGGAGAGGAGGAGTAAGAGAAGAGGGAGAAGAAGGAGAAGAAGGAGGAGGAGGAGGAGGAGAAGAAGGAGAAGGAGGAGGAGAGGAGAAGGAGAAGGAGGAGGAAGGAGGAGAAGGGAGGAGGAGGAGAAGGAGAGAGGTAAGAGAAGAGGGAGAGAAGGAGGAGAAGGAGGAGAAGGAGAAGGCAGAGGAGGAGAAGGTAGAGGGGGAGGAAGAGAAGAGGGGGAGAGGAGGAGGAGGCAGAGGAGGAGAAGGCAGAGGGGGGAGGAAGAGAAGAGGGAGGGGGGAGGAGGAGAAGAAGGAGAAGGAGAACAAGGAGGAGGAGGAGGAGAAGGCAGAGGAGGAGGAAGAGAAGAGGGAGAAGGAGGAGGAGGAGGAAGAAGAGGAGGAAGAGGAAGAGGAGGAGAAGCCAGAGGTGGAGAAGGAGCAGGAAGAGGAAGGAGGAATGTGGGGTCCTTAGGGCTTTATGAGCTTGGTTGTTTTCTTGCAGACATTTCATTCTGGGTTGTAAATTTTTTTATTGTTTTTCACATCTTACAGAGATTCCAATTTACACACCTCTAATTAAAATATAATACAATACAATATAAAATGCCAAATTTTTAGTCAAATTAATCACATTTTTTTAATTATTTATCCAATAATGATGTCATTAACCAAACTAGGTGCCATCACCAGGTGCTAGAGAGAAGTGGTATTTAGAGAGAGGAAGAGGAGGCAGACATGGAGGAGGAGGAGGAGGAGTGTGGGATCCTTGATGCTCTATGAGCTTATTGGTTTCCTTGTGGATGTTTCATTAACCAAGTAGTAACATCTTCAGTGCTAGAAGGGAGTGGGGATTTCAAGGAGAAGGAGGAGGAGGACAGTAGAAATAATGAAATTCCTTTTGAGTAGGAGAAATGCAACAAGTTATTTCTTGTAGGAAACAGACCAAAACTTCCTCAGTGGTTTCCCCCTGGATTCAGAACATTAGGATGTTTCAAGGTCTTCGGCTCGAAATTCCTCAAATAATGCTTCCCCCAGATATTAATTCACAAAAATCTGGCCTGACCAGCCTTAATGGGAACAACAGCTCCTCAATGCTGGCTACTTGGAAACAAAATATTAGCCGTATCCTTTTGCTTGAGTGCTGAACACAGAGACATTCTGTTCCTCTGCTCTCCTCTTTTTCTTTTTTTCATTCCCCAGATCTCTGCCACTGCCATGGCCGAGGCTATAAATTAAGTTGAGGAGAGATCCAAGGAACGTCAAGTGCTGAAAATCCAAGAGAGGGAAATTATAAACTATTGTCAAAGAGGGCAGGAGAATCAGTTTCCCTGGTGCCTGCATACATCTAGAGAAAAATGGTGTCAGGGTATTAATAAAATCGCAAAAAATTAAGATTGGGATCTCAGAGCTTCGTAAATCCAATCCATCACCATGAGCCAGGGTGGTGCAGCAGGTAGAGTGCTGTATTGCAGGCCACTGAAGCTGACTTGTAGATCTGAGCGTCAGCGGTTCAAATCTCATTACCGGCTCCAGGTTGACTCAGCCTTCCGTCCTTCCGAGGTGGGTAAAATGGGGGACCGGAATTGTTAAAAAGTGCTATTCCTGTTGTGGTTCAGCCTGAGGCAGATGAAAGACCAGCTGCGTCTCTGCTGGCTCCATGCCCGGGGGAGGATGAGAGCGAAGAGGAATGTGACGAGGAAGAGGGCCCTGGGAGCCCTGGGGAGGGGCTCTCTTCAGCAAGTAGCTTGGAGTCTCTAGAGTCATTGGATGATGAAGCACAAGCTGTCATTGATATGCGACAGAGACACATAGATCAAAGGAGCAGCAACTGAAGAGATATTATCAGCATTGAATAAGGAACACCAGGGCTTGGGCGTGGTCCTCATTAGCAGGGAAGGGTTTATAAGGCAGGCAAACTCTTGTAACAGTGTGGAGTGTTATTGGAGAGGAATTGCTGTAATCTGCATTGTCTCTCAGCGTTTCTGTTCCTGGCTTGTGGCCCAGCAGTCTTGAAGACCCGTGGGAGGTGTATGTCTGTTATCTACAGCCTCGTCTTGGCATCAAGAATCCTGTGTTTTGGTATGGTCAATTGCCTCTGTGTATCTGTTTGGAGTTCCAGTGTTTCCTGACTTGTAAGGACATTTTCTGTTGGTTATTTTTCTCTTTCTCATTATAAACCTGTGTTTGGATTCTACCAGTGTGTCTGGCTTATCTTTTTGGGTTGGTCATAGCTTCCGGAGTGACCCAGACAGAACAATTCCTAACATGTTGTAAGCCACCCTAAGTCTAAGGAGAAGGGCGGCATTAAAAAAAAAAATCAAATAAATAAATAAATAAATAAATAAATAAATAAATAAATAAATAAATAAATAAATAAATAAATAAATAAATAAATAAATCACTCGGGCTAGAAACTAAGTCCTCTCCTTTTTTAGTTTCCATCCATTGCTTCTTCAGGTGCTTTGGAGAATAGATTGACTGCTGACAATGCTGCCACCTTACAAAGCGGACCTCGACCATGTGTCAGAATGGTGGTGCAATTGGCAATTCCAAAGCTCAACTAATAAATGCTCTATCCTACACATTGGCAATAAAAATCAGAACACCAAATACAAGGATTTTTTTTGGGGGGGGGGGAGTGGGGTATAAAGTTTTCTTTATTTTTTCTCCAACATATAGTAAAAACAACATAAGCAGTAAAAAAAACCACCAGATAATCAGTGCCTAAAATAATAGTAAATGATATTTCTTTGTTACATTAATTTAAACATTCATAAAAAAAATCCTAACAATACCTTTAATATACACTTTTTATCCTCTTCTTTGCTAAATTAATTAAAATTAAGTAGACGTGAGACATATTTCATCTACGGATACCAGTATTATAAAATCTATTGCCTTAGTTATATTCCCTTTTTGCTATCTATAATAAAACATAAACACCTTAATTCAGTATCTAATTTAATCCTTTCATCTGTGTTCACTCCTTATCCATTGCTGCCACCAATCCTTATTTCAACTTCTGGGGTCTTTAGTAAATTCAAATTAAATCATCATGTATTCCTTCAAAAGTGATTAAGAAAACTATTTTTCAATTATTTTTAGTTTCCAACCATTCATAAAACTTTTCCCAGATCTTATAGTAATCCCACCAAATACAAGTTGAGTGGAAATGACCTCAAAAACAACCCTTTCTGTCAAGGATCTAGGAATATTCATCTCAAATTATTTAAGCCCCAGAGCTCACAAACAGCATTGCGAAAAAAAGGCATTAAGGATTGTTACCCTAATCTATTCTTCAACTGTAACATTGTACTGCTAACTAACCTTTGCCGGAGCAATTCTTGAATACAGCTGGATATTAATATGATTAAATGGGTCCAGAGGTATTTCATGAGCATTCCACTTGTCTACTCCTAATAGAATTCCTTATGATACCAGGCTTGAATTTTTGGGCTTGGTCAATCTGGAATTGCACCGCCTGTGGTCCAATTTAAGCAGGCTTTACTGTCTTACTGTCCCCATTTATCTATACAGGGGTATCTCTACTTACGAACTTAATTTGTTCTGTGATAAGTTCTTAAGTAGAAAAGTTTGTAAGAAGAAGCAATTGTTTCCCATAGGAATCAATGTAAAAGCAAATAATGCTTGTGATTGGAGAAGCCACAGGGAGGGTGGAGGCCCTGTTTCCTCCCAGGAGACTCCTAGAGAGGCCCCACAGAGGCTTCTCCCCCACCTTTTCCAGCCCTGTTTCCTCCCAGGAGATTTCTAGAGAGGCCCCACTGAGGCTTCTCCCCGCCTTTTCCGGCCCTGTTTCCTCTCAGGAGATTTCTAGAAAGGCCCCATGGAGGCTTCTCCCCACCTTTTCTGGCCCTGTTTCCTCCCCGAAGATTCCTAGAGAGGCCCCACGGAGGCTTCTCCCCTGCCTTTTCGGTTACAGTTTTGGAGGCTCGGGTTTGTAAGTGGAAAATGATTCTTGAGAAGAGGCAGAAAAATCTCAAACACCCGGTTCTTATCTAGAAAAGTTCGTAAGAAGAGGCATTTGTAGGTTAGTATGTCTCCTCTGGTCCTTCACTAGACTGTTCATCATATGTTTTAGCCTCCAGTCTCCCAATCTTCTTTGTTGCTCTTCTTTCCAATCTTTCTAGAGTCTCAACAACTTTTTTGTGTCTTTGGAGACCAAGATGCAGTATTCCAGCTGTGGTTATCAAACTACTTGGAAAGGTTCAAGGGAATCTTTTCTCTTTTTAAAATATCGTTGCAGGAGACAATAACGTCTCTCTGAAAACAGTTGGGTGTTTTTCTATTTTTCTTAAAATATAACTTAAATATAAAGAGAAAAAATAAACAAATAGAAGGGGGAAAAGAGGTGGGTTTTTTTTTAACAGATACAAAGAAGATGTTGAGACTCTGGAAAGAATGCAGAGAAGAACAACAAAGATGATTAAGGGGCTAATGGCTAAAACATATACAGAACTTTTTTTTAAAAAAAGAGAGAGAGAGAGAGATGAAAGCCCAGGAAATAATAAAAGAGAAAGAATGAAATATAGAAAAGGAATGACTTCCAATTTTTTGCAGTGCAGATATAAACAAAAATATATATCAAACTCCTTCTCTAACATCAACATTTGCCAATGTTATTTCTATAATCTGATCTAAATCTAATCTTCAGATCCCAAAGTCAGCTTTTAATTTCGTTCTGTATTTTACAAAGAGCAGGCATCCAAAGGAAAACCTTCACCTGCAAAATACAGCATTCATATGATGGTGGGCACATGTAAAAGTCCAATCTTAGATCCTGGGTTTCATATTTCTATGTCACACTGCAAATACCCTGACCATCATTTTCTCTGTCTGGACAAAGATGGCACCACACATTTGAACTGGCTAGCGCTGGGTTGAATTTATTCATTGGCTTATTCGTTCTGTTGCAAATAACCTTTAGCAATTAATCAAAACTAAAGTTCCAGCAACGTTTCAAGGTATTTTTGAGTTTTGTTGATTTTGCAAAAGGCGAAGCTGGGTTGGTTGGGTTATTTTGTGTGTGTGTGTGTGTGAGAGAGAGAGAGAGAGAGAGAGAGAGAGAGAGAGAGGAGAGAGAGAGAAAGCATCAGTAAATCATTTTCATATACTTTGCCAAGAAAATCAATAGCATGTCCACATTGTCTCCAGGAATCAAGCTTGGGTGAAGCGAGTGTTTATCTTTCTCCAAAAGTAATGAAAAGCTGAATTATTCCGTTAACTAACTTGCTATTCTTTACATTTAGGAGAAGCTTGAGCTGATCGAGAGGGGGAGAGAGAGAGAGAGAAATAAAGAAAGATAGGAAGGAAGGAAAGAAGGAAGGAAGGAAGGAAAGGGAGAGGGGGAAGGAAGGAAGGTGGGTGAAGCTAATAGAGAGAGAGAGAAAGGAAAGAGAAAGAAAGAGAGGGGGGAAGAGAGAGAGAGAGAGAAAGAGAGGGGGAGAAATAGAGAGAGAAGAGAAGAGAGGAGAGACGAGAAGAGAAGAGTTTGAATTCTATCTTGCTCTTTCTGCAGGAGCTAGGCAATTTATTTTTTATTTATTATTTATTACTTAGATTTGTATGCCGCCCCTCTCCGAAGACTCAGTGACTGTGGATTTACCAGCCACGTCTGCTGGAAGTTTGTTCCAAGGATCTACTACTCTTTCAGTGAAATAATATTTTCTCACGTTGCTTTTGATCTTTCCCCCAACTAACTTCAGATTGTGTCCCCTTGTTCTTGTGTTCACTTTCCTATTAAAAACACTTCCCTCCTGGACCTTATTTAATACATCTTGACATAATGGGGAGGCCCAGCAATCCACTTTTTTACAATGATTTATCAGTATGAAGAGAGTGGGTACAACTGAAACACTTCCTTGTGGTCTGCTGTGATTGGACTGCATAAAAAACGACTTCTGGAAATCTTCCACGTTGCATGCCTTCTGTTCATCTTTCGCTGTAAAGAGGAGGCCTCAAATGGTAGCTATTAGCGATGGGCTTTCTCGGTCTATACACACCCTTGCCTTTCTTAGCTTAATGGAAGTTGTAGCTTGACTTGAGAGTCTGAGAGGTTCATCCCATGTTAGCACTTAGCATTTTAGACTTACATACTGCTTCGTAGTGCTTCACAGCCCTCTCTAAGCAGTTTATAGAATCCTCCTCTTTCTCCCAGCAATCTGGGCCCCTCATTTGACCTACCTCAAAAGAAGGATGGAAGACTGAGTCAACCTTGAGCTGGTGGTGAGATTTGAACCACCGAACTGCAGCTAGCTATCAGCTGAAGTAGCCAGCAGTACTGCACTCTAACCACTGTGCCACCCTTGGCTTGGTTGTTGTTGAAGCTCGGTGGTTGTTATGGCTTTACTGATAAGAAGGAACAAGCACATTGAGAAAATATTACCTCCACAAATCATTGACATAAAATAATGGTGGTGGTGAGGAGCCATTTTTGGAATCCAAGATGCTGAACAATCAGTGGTCGGGCAGTAGGAAAAGCAAGTAGGATGCTTGGCTGCATAGCTAGAGGTATAACAAGCAGGAAGAGGGAGATTGTGATCCCTTTATATAGAGCGCTGGCGAGACCACATTTGGAATACTGTGTTCAGTTCTGGAGACCTCACCTACAAAAAGATATTGACAAAATTGAACGGGTCCAAAGACGGGCTACAAGAATGGTGGAAGGTCTTAAGCATAAAACGTATCAGGAAAGACTTCATGAACTCAATCTGTATAGTCTGGAGGGACAGAATGAAAAGGGGGGACATGATCAAAACATTTAAATATGTTAAAGGGTTAAATAAGGTTCAGGAGGGAAGTGTTTTTAATAGGAAAGTGAACACAAGAACAAGGGGACACAATCTGAAGTTAGTTGGGGGAAAGATCAAAAGCAACGTGAGAAAATATTATTTCACTGAAAGAGTAGTAGATCCTTGGAACAAACTTCCAGCAGACGTGGCTGGTAAATCCACAGTAACTGAATTTAAACATGCCTGGGATAAACATATATCCATCCTAAGATAAAATACAGGAAATAGTATAAGGGCAGACTAGATGGACTATGAGGTCTTTTTCTGCCGTCAGTCTTCTATGTTTCTATTAAATTCATCGTAAAATCAACAGTGTGGAAAATACTATGTGTAGAACTCAAGACAATAACTTTATAGTAAGTTCCCCATAGTGATTCACAGGACTAGGGAAAGAATTATGGGTTTTCCACCTGAGTAAGAAAAGATTGTTGAGCTTGTGGCGAGGATGTTCTTGCTATTTTGAGTTTCTGCTAGAGGAGAAACATTGGGAGAAGATGCCATCTTAGAAGATTTGAACGGTCAGCATTTCCTAGTGTTATTATGACTGGAAATCCATGCAATGACTTTCTATTTTAGCCATAAAGTATCGTAAGTACCCGAAGAAGAGAACATATGGTGGACCACATTGACCAACCTGTTCTCCACCCAGTTATTCAGAGAAGAAGAAGAAGAAAAGAAAGAAAGAAACCCAAAGAACTTTGATATATCATCTAATGAAACCTGAGAGTTTGGGGTGGGGGTTGAGGGAGAATTAAACTTGGCTATCCCAATGGAAAATATTTAAACCATATGGAAAGAAAAACACATCAATGTGCCTTTGTAAAAAACTCCTGGAGGTAATCGGGGAGCCAGCATTTTTCTCCAAGGAAGTGAACTGGAAAGCACCCCACATTGATCAAAATTTAATTACAGTTCAAAGACGGATTTTCGGGCCATAACTCATAAGCCTCTAAGAAGACAATAGGTTTCAACTCGGCTGTTCCACGCTCTGAAATAAACAGCATTGAAGTTTATTTATTTATTTATTTATTCATTTGTCCAATACACAAATACATCGGAAGAAAAAATAGACATGTGGTAATATATATAAGGGTAAAAGTGAACTTAGAGGAGAGGATATATGAAAGGAAGAGAATATATATGATAGGTGAAAGAAAGGAGAGACAATTGGACAGGGGATGATAGGCACATCAGTGCACTTATGTACGCCCCTTACTGGCCTCTTAGGAACCTGGAGAGGTCAATCGTGGAGAGTCTAAGGGAGAAGTGTTGGGGGTTAGAGGTTGACACAATTGAGTCCGGTAATGAGTTCCACGCTTCGATAACTCGATTGTCGAAATCATATTTTTTTACAGTCAAGTTTGGAGCGGTTTGTATTAAGTTTGAATCTGTTGTGTGCTCTTGTGTTGTTGCGTTTGAAGCTGAAGTAGTCATTGACCGGTAGGACGTTGCAGCATATGAGTTGTCTAGTTTAGTCTGGTATGCCGAATCTAGCCAAAAAAAAAGTACTTAGGGTGACATTATAGTGGTCTTCTAAAGTTGGAGGGGCTGCCCCAGAAAGAAGAAGGGGGTCACAATCTTATTCTTCAAAGCACCCAACGGCACAAGAAGAAGCAACGAATGGGGGCAAACCAAGCAGAGAAGCAACTTAGAACTAAAGATAAATTTCCTGACAGTCAAGACAATTAACTGGTGAAATAAATGATGGGGCTCCCTAAGGGTACGGTCAGGTAGGCAGAACCGGTAGAAAAATTTGGGTCAGGTATGCAGAAACCGGTTGAAAAAAATTGAATCTTTTTTGTCCCTTTCTGGGCTCTGGGTATATTTGTTCCTATCACAGTAGATGAGGTTGAATGTGTATAATTTTCGAAGAGCTGTGCGTGTGTTTGTTTGTTTGTGTGTACGTACAGATACAGTTTATATAGTAGATAATGTATATTTTTGTGTGCCTGTGTGTGTAATATGAAGGTACACATATGGCATATGTGATAGAATTAAATAGTATATTTTGTATGTTCAGAAATAGTAAATAGATAGGGAAATTGCACCTCTTTGAGGCAAGGAGAGGCCAGGCAAAATGGCCTTCCATAAAGACGAAAATCACACTGGAGCTGGTATTTCTTGTATTTTATCTTAGGATGGATATATGTTTATCCCAGGCATGTTTAAATTCAGTTACTGTGGATTTACCGGACCACGTCTGCTGGAAGTTTGTTTCCAAGCATCTACTACTCTTTCGGTCAAGTAATATTTTCTTACGTCGCTTCTGATCTTTCCCCCCAACTAACCTCAGATTGTGCCCCCCTTGTTCTTGTGTTCACTTCCCTCCTGAACCCTTTAACATATTTAAATGTTTCGATCATGTCCCCCCTTTCCCTTCTGTCCTCCAGACTCTGCAGATGGAGTTCATGAAGTCTTTCCTGATAAGTTTTGTGCTTAAGACTTTCTACCATTTTTGTAGCCGTCTTTGGACCCGTTCGATATTTATCCACATCTTTTTTTAGGTGAGGTCTCCAGAACTGAGAAAATATGGAATGCTTCACGAATTTGTGTGTCATCCTTGTGCTAATCTTCTCTGTATCATTCCCAATTTTAGTATATGTGCTGCCGAAGCGAGCACATAGGGCAAGATCTCGCGTGTCCCCTGATATGCAGGGTGTGCCATAGGTTTGCCAAGACACCATCATTTCTTCCACTGCTAAATAAAAAGTTCCTGGTTTCCCCCATTGTTATGCTGCTTCTTGTAGCACGTTTGGGCCTGGAATGACAGTGAGGGAGGAAGGAGAGATGGATAGCTGGAGCCCAGAGAAAAGGGAAAGCTGCCCCAGCCATCTGCAATGGGACAAACAAAGAGAGGAATGTGTTTGATTTACAAGTCACCAGCTACCTAATATATATCCAAGGTTTGGGTTTTTATTTTTTTAAATGCCTGCAGGACTCATATTCTAAAACATCTAAATAACTGAGGAACTGGGGAAAGCAGGAAAAACTACATCTGATTCTTGGTTTAGAGGGCAAACAAATGCTTGACTTTTATTCTCGTCCATCACTGAACTTGAGTTCTGTTGGATTTGGTTGTAAAGGAATGTCCTTTCTGAGTTCAGTTCCAAGTGGAGAAAAATATAGAGTAGAGTAGAACAGAACAGAACAGAGTTCGTTATTGGCCAAGTGTGATTGGACACACAAGGGAATTTGTCTTTGGTGCATATGTTCTCAGTGTACATAAAAGAAAATATACATTTGTCAAGAATCATGAGATGCAATACTTAATGACAGTAGAGTAAAATAGAATAGAGAGTAAGTAGAGCAGAATAGAATAGAATAGAATAGAATTATTTATTCGCCAAATGTGATTGGACACACAAGGAATTTGTCTTTGGTGCATATACTGTACTCTCAATGTACATAAAAGAAAATATAGATTTGTCAAGAATGATGAGGTACATCACTAAATGATTGTCACAGGGGTCAAATAAGCAATGAGGAAACAATCAATATTAATAAAAAATCTTAAGGATACAAGCAACAAGTTACTGGAAGCATGGAGACTGGAAGCTGTTTGGTAAGATGGTTTAATGTAGGACAGCAAGACCACATGGTCTGAGGTTGTGGGGAAAAGGGAGGATCAAAGAAGAGAAGGGCTGAGATGCTGACTTTTATACCCTCTGTTGAGCCCCACCTTAAGAGTTTCTTGTTCCTGTGCAAGAAATGCACTCTGATTGGCTGTCAGACATATTTACTGGGGTTTTTTCTTGGTTCTGGTCTCTGGTCTATGGCTGTAATAATTGAAACACCTAGTAAAATAAAGGACTATAAAACAACAAATAAAAGAACCAGGGGTGGTGCAGCACTGCAGGCTACTTCAGCTAACTGTAGCTGTAATTCAGCAGATCGAATCTCGACACCGGGCTCCAGGTTGACTCAGCCTTCCATCCTTCCGAGGTGGGTCAAATGAGGACCCAGATTGTTGGGGGCAAGAGGCTGATTCTGTAAACCGCTTCGAGAGGGCTGTAAAAGCACTAGGAAGTGGTATATAAGTCTAAATGCTATTGATATTGCTTCTTTCCTTCCCTCCTTTCTTCTTTCTCTCCCTCCCTTTTCCCCTTCCTTCCTTCCCTCCTTTCTTCCAGTATTGCAGGCAAACTCTGTCAAGTTCGAATCTCCCCGGGCTCTAAGTTAACTCAGCTTTCCATCCTTCCAAGGTGGGTAGCAAGAGCCGGGGTGGCGCAGCAGGTAGAATGCTGTACTGCAGGCCACTGAAGCTGACTGCAGATCTGAAGGTCAGCGGTTCAAATCTCATCACCGGCTCAAGGTTGACTCAGCCTTCCATCCTTCTGAGGTGGGTCAAATGAGAACCCGGATTGTGGGGGCAATATGCTGGCTCTGTTAAAAAGTGCTGTTGCTAACATGTTGTAAGCTGCCCTGAGTCTAAGGAGAAGGGCGGCATAAAAAAAATCAAATAAATAAATGAGGACCCAGATTGTTGGGGGCAAGAGGCTGATTCTGTAAACCGCTTAGGGAGGGCTATAAAAGCAGTATATACGTCTAAATGCTATTGCTATAATGCTATAAAATGCCCAATCATTTTGTAAGTCTGTTCAAATCTTAATAATAATTAATAATTTATTCGATTTAAACTGGAATCCAGCTGCCCAGAGTTACAAAGGCAGAGGAGAGCCACTGTATACATTGAATTTTGCTGTGTACAGTGAAAATCTTTTTCTAAAAAAAGTAAAATGAAATGCTTGGAGACACACTGGTTAACCGGTGTAAAGCTACTGTTTATGATGGCGGCAAACGATAGGATTAAACGAAGGAAAGGATTAAACCAAGAGAGGCGCCAAGCCAGGTCAGGAGATACAATCAACGGAGCGTAGACAATCTTCGGCAAGGAACTGACTGTTCTTTCAATATTGTCATCTTAATTTCAGGCCTTTCCTCTTTCTCCAAGAAACTGCCCACCTCCCCTTCAACCTTAAATAAACCTCAAACTCCTTGGAAGTCCATGCGGTATTTGTCAAGTCCTGCGGTCCAAAGGGGCACTCAACGAGGAGGGCCCCCCCTGTTTTAATGCACTGGGTTTACTTGATGTATTCTTTTCAAGCTAAGTATGTGCAAACAGCTCTTCCACCCCCCCAAACCAACCCACCCGCAGCATCTGTTTTTACTCAGCTGTCTTACTCCGCTTCTCGTGTCCTGTTTTGCCATTTCCATAGGATTTTCTTGGACTTGGTTGCCTTCAGAGAAGAAGACCAACTAAGATGATTAAAGGCTTGGAGACCAAAGCAGATGAAGAACGGCTGCAGGAATTGGATTCGGCCCCTCTAGAGAAAAAGAAGAATTAGAGGTGACAGGATCACAGTGTTCCAAAATTTGAGGCGCTGCCCCCAAGAATTGGAGGGGAGGGGGGTCAACTTATTTTCCAAAGCACCTGAAGGCAGGACAGGAAGCAATTGATGGATTGTAATTAAGGAGAAAAAAGCATCCTGGAACAAAAGAGAAGCTTCCTAACAGTGAGAACCATCAGTGGAAGGACTTTGCCTTCAGAAGTTGTGGGTTTATAGATTAGATTAGATTAGATTAGATTAGATTAGATTAGATTTATTGGATTTACATGCCGCCCCTCTCCGCAGACTCGGGGCTGCTCACAACAATGGCAAAACAGTACATAATGACAAATCCAATCCCCACCAATCCAATTACAATTTTAGGCTAAAAAATTCATAAAAACAACCCCAGAATATATAAAAACAAGCACACAATCAATCAAACACCAGAACAACATGGGCAAGAGGGAGAAGTTTCAGTTCCCCCATGCCTGACGGCAGAGGTGGGTTTTAAGGAGTTTGCGAAAGGCAAGGAGGGTGGGGGCAATCCTAATCTCAGGGGGGAGCTGGTTCCAGAGGGTTGGAGCCGCCACAGAGAAGGCTCTTCCCCTGGGTCCCGCCAGACGACATTGTTTAGTCGACGGGACCCGAAGACTAAAGGGAGGGAAGAGAGAAACGTTAGAGAAAGGAGAGAGAAACGTTAGAGAAAGGAGAGAGAAAAAGAAAGAGAATAGATAAAAAGACAGTAGGTAGGTAGATAGACAGACAGACAGACAGACAGACAGACAGACAGACAGACAGACAGACAGACAGACAGAGTAGTTAGATATTGTATATAGAAGATTATGGAGAGATATATCGAAAGATAGAAATAGAAGGATAGAGAGATAGATAGGCGAGACACTGTATAAACAATTATGTTCTTTTCACTTCCCAGATATAGTTGGAAATCCCATTTAATCCAAAGAACCCTAGAGGATAAAACAAATATTCCAACAATTTCATGCTAGAGAAGGCCTTTATATCTGTAATGTATTTCAGAGAATTTACTAGCATGAGTTTGACAAGCTGGATGGGCATATCACAATTCCATCTGTCCTGAAACAGATTCCAAAACAAAGAAGAACAGGCATTTCCAAGGTTGGGTTTCTTTCTTTCTTTCTTTCTTTCTTTCTTTCTTTCTTTCTTTCTTTCTTTCTTTCTTTCTTCCTTCCTTCCTTCCTTCCTTCCTTCCTTCCTTTCTTTCTTTTGGATGGTGGTGGTGCTGGAAATATTAAAACACCAACAAAAAAGAAAACAAATCATAAATCACAAAATCTGCAAGGCTCCCTTGGCTTCTTCTATAACCTGAAAAGGAACAGGGAAAGGAAAATTGGAGGCCAGACAGTTGACACTTCTTAGCTAAGGAAAAGCCTGTGTTTATTGCACAATTCCATCTCCATTACTTTAAACGAAATGCGGTGGGAGGTAATTTCTGGAGGAGTTCTCAGAAGGAAGGAAGGAAGGAAGGAAGGAAGGAAGGAAGGAAGGAAGGAAGGAAGGAAGGAAGGAAGGAAGGAAGGATAATCCTTTGGAACAGGTTTCTTAACTTCTCATATTCCCCCCATCAAAAAAAATTGTTGGGCTATATTTTTATCAGTAGGGATGAATTTTGGTGATTGCTCTTCACTAGGAGCTGGAACTCTGGGGAAATTCCAAGAGTATATTTTGCTTCAATGGATTTCTTTCCAAGTTTAGTGTTTAATTTGTTTGTTCAGTCACAAATACATTTTTGTTGTTTTACCTAAGCTGGTTTTCTACTGGAATTAACATTCTTGAAGAGTAACAATATGCAGATCCACTCTGCTTCGATCTCTATTCAAATCATTTCTATATATGTGCAAGGCACGTGCTGAAGTCACACTTACCAAGCAGTGGAAAACATCAAGGTGGATGGCCCTTCGTTTTGCAAAAATATTCTCAAGGTCACTTAAGTTAAACCTCCATCGGTCCAAATTAACCCCTTCTAATTCTATGCAGCTCTTTTTTCAAATTTCCCAGAATTAATGAAACTTGAGAAAAGGATGGGCCCAAATATGTAGTAAATCTTTTGACTTACTTTTAGTAGTAATTTGCAGTACATCTCTTCACTATACATACTTTTTTCACTGTACAAATGTACTCATGATTTAATTAGGGCATGTCGGAACCCTGACACTTTTACTCCTTCCTTCCTTCCTTCCTCCCTCCCTCCCTCCCATCGTCCCTTCCTTCCCTCATTTGTTATTTCTCTCTTTCTGCCTCCCTCCTCTGTCCCTCCTTTGCTTTATTTTTTTTTTTGCTCTTTTACTTTTCTTTTCTTACCTTCTCTTCCTCCCTTCCTTCACCTCTCCATCTCCCCATCTTCATGCCTTCTTCCCTTCCTTCCCTCCCTCTCTCTCTTTCTCTCTCTCTCTCTCTCTCTCTCTCTGTCTTTCTCTGTCTCCCTCTATCTCTGTTTTCACTTTTACTCCTCCCCTCCCTCCCTCCCTTTGTAAAATGTATTGGCTGCCCATCTTACCTTTAGGGAAGCTTACAATCCTAACTATAACCGTGTGTTCAGTTGGAGAACTGTGATTACAATGTAGAACCTGGGTGGCACAGCAGGTAGAGTGCAGTACTGCAGGCCACTGAAGCTGACTGTAGATATGCAGGTCAGCGGTTCAAATCTCATCACCAGCTCAAGGTTGGACTCAGCCTTCCATCCTTCCGAGGTGGGTCAAATGAGGACCCGGACTGTGGGGACAATATGCTGTCTCTGTGTTTCTCTCTGTCTTTCTCTCTCTCTCTGTGTCTTTCTCTGTCTCTCTCTCTCTCTCTCTGTTTTCATTTTTACTCCTTCCCTCCCTCCCTCCCTTTGTAAAGTGTATTGGCTACCCATCTTACCTTAGGGAAGTTTACAATACTAACTATAACCATGTGTTCAGTTGGAGAACTGTGATTACAATGTTTGGGGGCCACTCTGAAGATTAGTACTTAGTGTATGGCATATCCTACATCAGTGATGGTGAACCAGGGTGCCACAGCAGGTAGAGGGCTGTACTGCAGGCCAATGAAGCTGACCGCTAGATCTGCACGTCAGCTGTTCACATCTCACCACCGGCTCAAGGTTGACTCAGCCTTCCATTCTTCCAAGGTGGGTCAAAGGAGGGCCCAGATTGTGGGGGCAATATACTGGCTCTGTTAAAAAAAGTGCTATTGCTAACATGTTGTAAACTGCCCTGAGTCTAAGGAGAAGGGCGGCATAAAAATCTAATGAATGAATGAATGAATGAATGAATGAATGAATGAGTGAGTGAGTGAGTGAGTGAGTGAGTGAGTGAGTGAGTGAGTGAACGAACGAACGAACCAACCAACCCACCCACCCACCCGCTTAAAGGTCATGTGACTGGGTGGGAGTGGCTTTTCAACCAAGATAAGTTTTCCAAAAGGTGCTTGGACTCTTTTTCAGTTGATGAAGTCCCATTATTTGAAGAGCCACAACAAGGACAAATGATAGACAGCATCATTTGTTGAGGAGCACAGGGAGATTTTAAGGTTTTGTACTGAACCCACAAGTTTCAGTAGGATAACAGATTAGGCAAGTAGCTCGATTTTCTTCAATTGCTATCAAAGTTGAGTTCTGAATAATGATTAAAATGATTAAAGCGTTTATGGGTAAAAACATACTATTTAATTATTTCCTATTTTAAAAGTAATTAAGGATCATACTAAGGTACAAGAGAAGGAAGGACAGTAAAAAAAAACCTACTATTTAGTATTCAATAAATAGTGCATAAACTTACTACCCCTACTGTGTCTTTCCTCGCCCTGTGGGGTCAGCAGCCCATTACTGGACTTGCGGTATTTTTGGATGGAAATTCTGACAAATCAATCGTGCACCCACCCTTCTCACAAAACAGGAGCAATTACGAATCAAAATGATGTAATTTAAATGCACTTTTCCCCCCAAGTTCCAAAGTGAAGGATATGGATAGAGAGGAAGATAGACCAAACCAGGTGTTTTCTATTCCATCTTTCAACCGGCGAAGCTCCCTAGTGCCTCCTCGCTAGACAAGCGCTCCATTTAAATTTAAATTATGGGAAAGTTAAGTATCGATGTTTCTGGTTGAAGAGCAGGATCTGTGGTTTCCTTGTGAAGTAGTGGAAATCCTGACATCATGGTTTAAAGACAAGGGGTGTGGGGGGGAACAAGACGGAAAGAAACCATCCAGACCCCAGACCCCAAACTTGCCCTGTTGTAATTACAGACAGTTTTCCAAAATTAAGAGGGGGAAATAACCCTTCTGGGGAGCACGGATCAACATTCTCTGCAGACTACTGTTTGTCTTTGTTTAGAGATGACTCATTCCTAGCTGCTTTTCCACGCTGTTAACAAATTGCTAAAACTGGGAGCTGGAGACTTAGAATTATACAGAGAGAGAGAGACAGACAGACAGACACACGGAGAGAGAGAGAAAGGCAGAGAGAGAGACAGAGACAGAGAGAGAAAAGAGAAAAGAAAAAGAGAGATACGGAGAATGAGAGAGAATGACACACACACAGAGAGAGAGAAAGACACAGAAAGAAAAGAGAGACAGAGAGAAAAGAAAAAGACGCATAGAATGAGAGAGATAGAAAAAGAGAGAGAAAAGAGAGAGAGAGAGACAGTGAGAGAGACAGAGAAAGACACACAGAGAAAGACATGAGAGAGAGAGAGAGAGACAGATAAAGACACACACACACAGAGAGAGAAAGACGCAGAGAGAAAAACACATAAAGAAAGAGAGGAGAAAAGAGAGAGATTCAGAGAAAGAGAGAACACACAAACAGAGAGAAAGACACTCAGAGAGAAAGACAGAGGGAGAGAGAAAAGAGAGAGAAAGAGAGAGAACGAAAAGAGAAAAGAGAGAGACACAGAGACATAGAGAGAGAGAAAGACACACACAGAGAGAGAAAGATAGAGAGAGAGACAGAGAAAAGAGAAAGACATAGAGAATGAGAGAGATAGAGAAAGAAAAAAGAGAGACACTGAGAGAGACAGAGAGAGAAACACACACACAGAGAGAGCAAGACAGAGAGAGAAGAGAGACACACACAGAGAGACAGAAAGAAAAGAGAGAGAAAGGAGAGAGAGAAAGAAAGAAAGAAAGAAAGAAAGAAAGAAAGAAGGGGGAGAAAGAAAGAGAGAACTAATCTGGGAAACCTAAGTTGAATACATTCAGTGGAAGGAAGGGAAAAAAACCTAGGGAAATGTAAAGAATGACTGCTGCCTCCTGTTATATACATTATACATTTCCTTATGGGGAATGAAAATCGTTCTAAAGTTGCTGGTGACTCACAATGTGGGTTTTAGCTGAGCTGGGCCAGCTGTACCATCTACAGCTGGGCTGACCAACCTTGGAAACTTTGAAGACTCGTGAGGTTCACTTCACACAATTCCCACAGTTGGTTGAAATCCACAAAGTCTTAAAGGTTGCTAAGGCTGGACGCCCACCCTGATCTACATTATGCAGAAGGAAGAAGGTTTCATCTCACATACTAGGCATTGAGAAGAAGTACCCTACAGAGATCATGGCATCTGGCCCTCTCAACTCCTGGCAAATAGATGGGGAAGAAATGGAGGCAGTAGCAGATTTTATTCTCATGGGCTGCAAGATCACCGCAGATAGGGACTGCACCCAAGAAAGTAAAAGATGTTTGCTCCTGGGGAGGAAAGTTATGGCAAAGCTAGACAGCATACTGAAAAGCAGAGGCCTCACCCTACCAACAAAAGTGTGTACAGTGATCCCTCGATTTTTGCGGGTTCAAACTTCGCGAAACGGCTATACCACGGTTTTCCAAAAAATATTAATTAAAAAATACTCCACGGTTTTTTTTATACCACGGTTTTTCCCACCCGATGACATCATACATCATCACCAAGCGTCACTTCTCTCTCTCTTTCTCTCTCTTTCCTGTCATTCTCTGCTTCATTTTCTCATTTCTCTTTTTTTCCTCCCCTTTTTTCTATCATTTCTCTCTCTCTCTCTACCTTCCACTCTCCCCCCTCTTGCTCTCTCTCCCTCTCTCCCCCTCTCTCCTTTCTATCTCGCTCTGTCTGTTGCTCTCTCTCTGTGAGAACGTCTGCCCCGCCTCTCCTGCAGCCCCCTCGCTGACAGCTAGGATGAAAGCGCTCTCAGCTAAGGGACTGCGAGAGGGGTGGGGCGGGTATTATGTATTGGATTGTTTTTTCACTTGTTGTGAGCCGCCCCGAGTCTTCGGAGAGGGGCGGCATACAAATCCAAATAAATGAAATGAAATGAAATGAAATATTCTCAAAACGCTCAGAGCGGCTAGCAGCCGAATGAGGATGAGAAGCCATAGCCGCTAGCGCTGCTGCAGGAGGACCCGTGCCCCAAGAAAGCCGGTGAGAGGGGCGGATCAGGCGGGTGGGGGGTAGCGGCAAGGGGGCCGGAGGCGCTGGGGGGGCGGGGCGGCCGACATTCAAAACAATCTTTGCCGGCCTCCACACTTTCGTCGCTCCCCGCCCCCAACTTCAACCCCGGCTCCTTGTGTGGCCTTCGAAAAGGGTGCGCGGGGGTAGTTTTTGGCTATCCATAGCCAAAAATGGTGTTTTTACTTCCGCATCGACTTTCGCGGGCAGTCTGGGAACGCAACCCCCGCGAAAATCGAGGGATCACTGTATAGTCACAGCTACAGTTTTCCCAGTTGCAATGTATGGCTATGAAACTTGGACCAGAAAGTAAGGCTGAGTTGGACCAGAAGGAAGGTTGAGCACCAAAGAATGGAGACCTTTGAACAATGGTACTGGAGAAGACTCCTACAAGTCCCTTGGACTGCAAGGGGATCGAACCAGTCAATCCTAGAGGAGGTCAATCTTGACTGCTCTTTAGAAGGCCAGATCCTAAAGGTGAAACTCCAAGACTTTGGCCACCTAATGAGAAGGAAGGATGCACTGGAGAAGAGCCTAATGCTGGGAACGATGGAGGACAAATGAAGAAGGGGACGACAGAGGAGGTGGCTGGATGGAACCACTGAAGCTGTCAGGGTGAGCTTAAATGGACTCCAGAGGATAGTAAAGGACAGGAAGTCCTGGAGGAATGTTGTCCATGGGGCCACGATGGGTGGGACATGATTTCACATCTAACAACAACAATAAAACAGATGTGGGAGAAAGGTCAAAGAGATTTTCTGGACTTCTTAAGCTAGTCTGTTGCTTGGAGGTTTAGGAGAACACATTGTCCCTCTGACACTGCTTGGGAGAAATATCAAAGACAGTCAACCTTTTTGATTCTTGCAGGTGGATCTAATGAGGTTTTTCAACATAACAGTGAATGGTCCACTCACATGAAATGAAGAAAATATGCTTCTGTGCACCTGTCTGGAATCTGGTTGTTAAAATGTAATGATCTACTTAATTCTAAATTGGGTTTGCAGTAATGGACGAGGTATAATGCTTCACCCTGCCGTCTAATCAGGGTGAAAGTTAATGGCCTTCTGTCATGATTCCAAAGCTTTATGAGAAGGAGAAGAAGACTGGCTTTAGGGTGACTGAAGTTGAATTTCAGTTCAATTTCAGTTGAACCTACTGTATAATTTAAACACTGAATACCACCACCACCTCCTCCTCCTCCTCTCCTTCTTCCTCTTCCTCTTCCTTCTCCTCCTTTAACTTTTCTTCTCCTTCTCTTCTTTTTCTTCTCTTCTTTCTCCTTCTCCTCCTTCTCTTCTTCTTTTTTCTTCTCCTTCTCTTACTTTCTCCTCCTTCTCTTTCTTCTCTTCTCCTCCTCCTCCTTCGTCACCTCCTTCTCCTTCTTCCTCCTGTTCCTCCTCCTCCTCCTCTTCCTCCTCACCATCTCGCTTTATATATCTTCCCTTTCTTGTCTATATTCCCCTCATCTATTGTCTATTTATCTACTACTACTACTCTTCTAAGGGAAAGTGGTGACTCAGTGGCTAAGATACTGAGCTTGTTGATCAGAAAGGTCGGCAGTTCAACGGTTCGAATCCCTAGCACCACGCAACGGAGTGAGCTCCCATTACTTGCCCCAGCTTTTGCCAACCTAGCAGTTAAAAAGCATGTAAAAATGCAAGTAGAAAAATAGGGACCATCTTTGATGGGAAGGTAAGAGCGTTCCATGCGTAATTGGTGTTTAATCATGTCGGCCACATGACCACGGAATTGTCATTAGACAGCGCTGGCTCTTCGGCTTAGAAACGGAGTTGAACACCACTCCCTAGAGTAGGAACAACTAGCACATATATGCTAGGAGGACCTTTACGTTTACCTTACTTCTCTTCTCCTTATCATCTATCTCCTCCTCTTCCTTCTCCTCCTCATTTACTTCCTCCTCCTCCTCTTTCTCTTCTTCTTCTTCCTCCTCCTCCTCCTTCTCTTCTTCCTCTTCCTCCTCCTCCTCTTCTTCCTCCTCCTCCTCCTCTTCTTCCTCCTCCTCCTCTTCTTCCTCCTCCTCCTCCTCCTCTTCTTCCTCCTCCTCCTCTTCTTCCTCCTCCTCCTCTTCCCCCTTCTCCTCCTCCTCATCTTCCTCCTCCTATTCTTCCTCCTCCTTTTCCTCCTCCTCCTCTTCCTCCTTTTCCTCCTCCTCCTCTTCCTCTTCCTCCTCCTCTTCTTCTTCCTCCTCCCCACTCATCTGTTTTCAATTGATATAACCACTGTAACACTAAATGGCTAGGGAAAAGCAAACTTACTCTCCTGATTTCAAACACTGAGCTCTCCCTGAAGATTTAACTAGATTCAAATTTGGCAGAGCCACTTCATTGCTTCCTGCAGTCCCCGAAGCTCAAATGTCAACCTTTAATTACAGGCTCTAGATTTAGCTTTTTCCTAAACCACCGGCTAAAGGAGCATTTTGAATTTTCAGTGCACACTCTCACACACACATACACACACTATCCAAGACCTCCAAATTGAAATTAGGGAAATCAGAATCAGAAAGGTCAACTCCGTCCACGAATAAAACCGAATTACCATCACTTAACTGCTTTCTTTGATGTTCAAGACAAACATGTGCCCGTCCTGTTCTAGGGATACGGTGCTGAAAATAGACAGGTAAAATATGTGGGGAGGTAGGAGGGGGAAGAACAACCAGCATCTGGAAGAGATTAGACCATTATTTCAGACAGGGGGTTGCTCTTTTAAAAACTTCCTACTAAGAATTAGGGATTGAAACTGCCTTTAGGTCTGGTTATGTTCATTTTCCCCCAACCTCAAATTTGTCATGGTCTTTCTTTTCTTTTCTGCTTCACTTTACAAATCCAACCCAAAGGAGGGGACAAGTAACAGAAAAACAGAAGAGTTGCATGGGACCTTTGAAGGTCTTCTAGACCAACCCCTATACCTATACCTTTTCAGACAAATGGGTGATCAGTCTCTTCTTAAAAACTACCAGGGAGGGCGGTGTACATTGCTTCTGTCCTTGTTCTAGGGCAAACACAGCGAGACCTGAGCTGCCTTCCTTCTATAAATACTGGTGGCTGGGTGTGGTTTGATGGCTCAGCAATTGCCTGCTGTGTAGAAACTTCCTGGTGAGTCAGTGGGGTAATACATTTTTTATGTTGTTTAAATGTATATGTTCATTTGTCTGTTTTTCTTGGTTTTTTCCCTTTCCTTTTTTTCTTTGTATGTTCTGTCTGTTTATTTTCCCCCTTTCTTTCTATTTGTATACAGTATATAAAAAAATAATAAAGATTTTTTTTTTAAAAAAAAGAATTCCTGAGCCAATCATGATAGCTCAGGAATTCTGGGAGTTGAAGTCCACATGTCATAGAAGAGCCAACCCTGTCCTAGCCAATCAGGTGTCTCTCTTCCTTGACTTTCGCACTCTGACACCCAGAAGAGGTTCCATCACTGCCTCTGATTGGCTGAGTCCTGAACATGCTGTGTCATTCCTGACAGGAAGTGCTGTGTCATTCCTGACAGGAAGTGCTGTTTTGCCCTGGGCCCTCATCACTGTCACTCTCAGGTGCTGCAACCATCATACCACCCTTCTCCTCACAGACTCATTAAAAGGTGTTAAAAATTAAAAGTATTAAAAGGTGGGAAAGAATTAAATTACACTTCCAACAAATTACAAAACAAAACATCCACTTAAAGCTGGAATTGTTTTTACTAGAGGACAAATATCTGATTTTACATATTTTGACAGCAGCCAGAATGTTATGTGCTCAACGTTGGAAGATAGAATAGAATAGAATAGAATAAAATAGAATAGAATTCTTTATTGGCCAAGTGTGATTGTACACACAAGGAATTTGGCTTTGGTGCATATGCTATCAGTGTACATAAAGGAAAATATATATTTGTCAAGAATCATGTGGTACAACACTTAATGATTGGCATAGGGGTCAAATAAGCAATGAAGAAACAATATTACTAAAAATCTTAGGATACAAGCAGCAAGTCATACAGTCCTAAGTGGGAGGAAATGGGTGATAGGAATGAGAAAAAAACTAGTAGAAATAGAAGTGCAGACTTAGTAAAAAGTTTGACCGTGTTGAGGGAATTGTTTATTTCGTAGAGTGATGCCGTTCGGGGAAAAAACTGTCTTTGTGTCTGGTTGGCTTGGTGTGCACCTGTAGTGACGTTATGAGGGTAGGAGTTGAAACAGTTTGTGTCCAGGGCACCAGGGGTACAATCCCAACCCCCTTAAATTTTATAAATAAAGTACATGTGTGTGCAGAATTGACCAAGATGACCTATGAACTCCAAGACAGAGACAAAACAGACTTTTATAATGCATGGGATCAATGGTATAATGGCTAAAACAATATCAATACTTTAAAAAGTAAAATAAATGAACAAATAGTTCAAAATTCTATACAACTTACTCCCAAAAGAAAAAAAAATCATATTTCAGATAAGAGGAATAGTAAACCCCTAAGTAGATGACTGTCCGACAGTTGAAAAACGTAAATATACCAAAACCAAGTAGAAATTCATGATAGTATCTAATTTGGAAAGTCATAAACTAGCAGTCAACATTATAGTTGACATATTTGTTTATGCCTATGTGAAATGTTTCGTCAGTCTTTGCTGGTCTTGCTACTATGTTGTTTCTCTTTTTTTTCTTACAATATGTTGCCATTTTTCTTTGTTGCTTTTAATGTATTTAATCAATAAAAACTTTTTTTAAAAAAAAATATGTTCTACAGTATATCTATAGGCTGCAGGGGTAGGCAAAGTTGGCTCTTCTCTGACTTGTGGACTTCAACTCTCAGAATTCCTGAGCCAATCGTGCTAGCTCAGGAATTCTGGGAGTTGAAGAGCACATGTCATAGAAGAGCCAACTTTGCCTATCCCTGCTATAGGGGAAAAAACAGTAGACAGTCTAATGCAACTTAATACGTTAGACGAAGGGGAACAACAATAAGTCGGATGGAGAGGAACAACCAGGAGCTCCCATTCTGTCCTTAACCCCATTTGCTCTCAATTTAGGACAGAATCCTGAATGGAAAACGAAATGTCCTGAACGAAGAACTTTTGCAAAAGAAGGCTGGTTTGCCCCTGCACATTGCACAATCCAGGGGAGGTATGTTCTTGGCATCCACTGCCCGACTATATATAGTTTTAATTATTGACAACATACTTTTCTTTCTTTCTTTTTTCTTTTAATTTTTTTTATTATATACACATAAAACACATACATAAACAAAACAGAGAAATTAACATATGGGTACAATTCCCTCATGTTTAACAATGAGCATCTCTCAGTTTGCATTCACTAAAATATACTGTTCAAAAAACTAAAGGGAACACTTAAACAACACAATGTAACTCCAAGTAAATCAAACTTCTGTGAAATCAAACTGACCACTTAAGAAGCAACACTGATTGACAATCAATTTCACATGCTGTTGTGCACATTCAACTTTGTACAGAACAAAGTATCCAACGACAATTGGCTGCCGATCAGTTTCCGGTCACAATTCAAAGTGTTGGTCATGACCTTTAAAGCCCTACATGGCAATGGACCAGATTACCTCCGGAACCACCGGCTACCGCACGAATCCCAGCAACCGATAAGGTCCCACAGAGTTGGCCTTCTCCGGGTCCCGTCGACTAAACAATGTCGTTTGGCGGGCCCCAGGGGAAAGGCCTTCTCTGTGGCGGCCCCAGCCCTCTGGAACCAACTCCCCCCGAAGATTAGAACTGCCCCCACCCTCCCTGTCTTTCGGAAACTACTCAAGACTCATTTATACCGCCAGGCATGGGGGAATTGAGATAGCTCTTCCCCCTAGGCCATTACAAGTTATGCATGGTATGTTTGTGTGTAT
The DNA here is from genome assembly GCF_031021105.1 of Erythrolamprus reginae. Lineage (NCBI taxonomy): Eukaryota > Metazoa > Chordata > Lepidosauria > Squamata > Dipsadidae > Erythrolamprus > Erythrolamprus reginae. The sequence continues at coordinate 7,598,524 of NC_091957.1, forward strand.
GTTTGGTTTTATAATAGGGGTTTTTAGTTGTTTTTTATTATTGGATTGTACATGTTGTGTATATTGTACATGTTGTGTATATTATTGTTGTTAGCCGCCCCAAGTCTGCGGAGAGGGGCGGCATACAAATCCAATAAATTATTATTATTAATTAAATTATTATTATTCATTCAGATCTAGGATGTTTTATTTTTTTGAGCAATATACTTTCACTTTACATGTACATTTACATTTTTATGAATTACTTATTGTTTCTTTTTTCTTTTTCATTATTCTGTACAACACCATATTTTTCAGAGTAAAAGGCACAGTTCCCCTGCGCCCCCCCCTCCAAAAAAGTGACTGAACATTCGGGTGTGTCTTATACTCCGAATGTAGCTTTTTCAAAGCTTTTTTTCCTAACCCTAGTGAGATGCTAATGATCTTCCCAGCTTTTCCCAGCTTGCAGGCTTGTTTTCATTGCTACTCCCTCTGAAAAGGGTTTTTTCAGCCCTAATGAGATGCTGACGATCTTCTCAGCTTGCAGGATTTTTTGCATTGCTACTCCCTCCGAAAAAGATTTTTTTCAACCCTAACCAGGGGATAAAATAATGTGCTGAAGCTGACCAGACTAGGGACACTAGTCAGAGGAATACCTGGTAGGAAGATGTTTCTCCCTATTGTCCTCCCCCAAAACTAAGGTACGCCTTATATTCCGGTGCATCTTATACTCCAAAAAATATGGTAATCTTACATTCTTCTATAAATATTTGATATTAATCTCCCCCTGGGCATGTTGAAGTTATATATGGTATGCCTGTATGTGTGTATGTTAGTATAGGGGATTTTCTTAAACTTATAATATTTTAATTAATTGGATTGTATTGGATTGTTTTTCACTTGTTGTGAGCTGCCCCGAGTCTTCGGAGAGGGGCGGCATACAAATCCAAATAATAAAATAAAAAAAATAAATAAATAATAATTCAAGTATTATTTTCAGTAGGATATTTAGCATTGTTCAGGGATTTTTCTTTCTTCACATTAGGCATAACTCAAATGCAAGTCAGTTCAAGCTGTTCCAGATTCTTTCTCTTTCTCCTGTTCCATTCGGGCCTTTTTTCCCCTTTGTTCTGAATACGAGTAGCTGAGTTTGAAAGGGATGAGTCTAATTGCATGCCCATGTTTGGGCCTACTCCTAAATAGAAATAAATGGGTTGTTTTCATCGTTTGGACAGTCCGGGTGAATTCGGCAGATGTCTCTGCTTAGTGCCGTGGGATGCAAACCAAACAGCTGCATTTCTTCCTATGAAACCTGGTTAATATAACAATCCAATAGCATTTGGAATATGGCATCCATTTTCGGTCATTACGATATTAAAAAAGATGTTGAGAGAGATGCTGGAAAGAGTGCAGAGAAGAGCAACAAAGGGGATTAGGGGACTGGAGGCTCAAACATACAAAGAACGGTTGCAGGAAGCGGGTACTTTTTGTTTAATGAAAAGGAGGACTAGGGGTGACATGATAGTGGTCTTCTAATATTTGAGGGGCTGCCACAAAAAAGGAGGGTCAACCTATTCTCCAAAGTGACAGAAGGAAGGACAAGAAGTGTCGTGGTACTGTAATGATTAAAGTCCGTTAAGACCTTAATTACCGCGGAGGCGATGGAATAGAAGCTTTTAGTCATTTGTTCAAAACAAGATTTCTTTTATTATAAAAGTAGAAAATAAAACATTATCATTTCATTCATCATTTTATTGGATTTATATGCCGCCCCTCTCCGAAAACTCGGGGCGGCTAAACATGTCTCGGTGGACAACATAACAAATACGTATTACGTGATGGTGGATAGAAATAAGAATGGAGTTTTTAGGATGAAGAAGAAGGAAGTAGTGTTAGATGTGGCAGGATATTACATCATAATAGGAGGAACTTAGTAAGGCACACAAAGTTAACTCTTTCATTACTAAATGTCTCTGGGGCTGGCAATATTCAGCGTGACAAGAAGCAATGGACTAACCAAGGAGAGAAACCAACCTAGAATTAAGGTGAATTTTCCGAACTTCTGGTTTGTCTGTTTGATGATTTTTTTTTAACCTACCAGCCTTCAGAAAGGCCTGTGCACATGTGCTGGGGGACACCACATGGGGGTGGGGGGGTGGGGTGGGGTGCACATGCACAGGGGGAGGGAAGGGGTGTAAGCACGTCATGCATGCTAGCCCCCCCAACCCCTCTCTTTTGGCATGCAAATCAAAAAAGGTTCACCATCAGTGGTATAGAGTCTCCTCGTTGATAAGGGGGCTGGACTAGAAGACCTCCAAGGGCCCCTCACTCTGGTCATTTCCTACAATAACCAAATAATAAAGAGATGAAGACATGTGCAAAACAATCAGCATAGCTCCAGAAATAGGGAAGTTACCCGGGACAATTTCATGGCTTATCAATCTATAGACAAAATGCCTGCAAATACCAAATAAGCTTTCAAAAGGTTTCCAAGGCAGTCCCCTCTAGGCTAAAATGCAGTAGTCCAGTAACATGGGGATGAAGTAATGAGAGGGCTGGGGTAAAGACTGAGATCCATCCATGATTGTAGGACTTGGTTAAAGACTCTCCAGATCACAGCCTCCTCCTGCTGTTTCCAGAAAACAATTGCAGCTATTGATCCATTTTTAACACAAATAGAAGCTAAAAGGAGATGGGGACACAAAAATAAACTCAAATTGACTGAGAAAGAGTGACTTTTGCTTCAGAAAGCATGGATAAAGCAATATTTATTTGGAAGGGCGTCGAAAAGTTAAATACCACTCACTCATCATGAAACCTCCAGAACTGTAAAACCTACAAACTTATGTTACGTATGTTCCTCTTGGCTTCTAGATGCTCACTAAGAAAGGATTTTTTGAAATGATTATCAGATCATCATCTTATAATTATATTAACATGCTCTGATGCTAAGGAGTTAAACATTCTACTCCCCCTCCCCACCTGAAAAGAACTCTGTTCCAACCTCCAGTTGCCTTATATTAAAATGCACTGATGCTACCCTTTTGCTAAACCAGGCATTGGAGTGGCCAGCACATGACTAATCCAGCCTGCAGGCTGAGAGTATAGACATTCTACTCCCCCTCCCCACCTGAAAAGAGCTCTGTTCTGACTGCCAGTTGCCTTATATTAACAGGCTCTGATGCCAAGGAGTTACACATTCTACATAATTTTTCAAGCTTTAAGTGTCAATGTATCAAGTCTGTAACTACTCATTAATTTTCAAGCTTTAACTGTCAATTTATCAAGCCCATAGTTTCCTAGCAAAGCGTGGGTATCCAGCTACTAGCAGTTGATAAAGGACTAGGGAAAGGAGTAATAATTTTAAAAAGGAGGAGGAGAATAAGGGAGGTTTGCAACTCCAATTAATCTCCCCCTTGGAAAGACTTGCTGGGAGGGATGAGATAATTTACCCAGCAATTTTGCAACGGAAGGATTAGGAGAAAGCTAAAGGGGGGGGGGGGGAAGAGAGATTAGAATTCATTTAAAAAAAGAGGGGGAGGAAACAGAAAAAGCAATCAGAGGCACTTCTCCTGTTGCTCGCCAGAATGCTAATTTACTTACCAAAAATCCCTCCAACCAACCCCTCACTCACTGTAAAGAAAAATAAGGAGGAAAAATAAAGTCTCCCCCAAATTCGGGAGTCCCATAAGGAATGTCACAAATCTAAATAGAGGGCAGGGGGAAGAAACTTTGAGGAACACCCTATCAGAGTTATTTTAGGAAGCTACTGGGTGACCATACAAGGAACTAGATAACAAGGTATGCCCATGTTACACCAACACTCCGCAATCTGCAATGGTTGCCGATCAATTTCCGGTCACAATTCAAAGTGTTGGTTATGACCTATAAAGCCCTTCATGGCATCGGACCAGAATATCTCCGGGACCGCCTTCTGCCGCACGAATCCCAGCGACCAGTTAGGTCCCACAGAGTTGACTAAACAATGTCATTTGGCGGGACCCAGGGGAAGAGTCTTCTCTGTGGTGGCCCCGATCCTCTGGAACCAGCTCCCCCCGGAGATTAGAACTGCCCCCACCCTCCTTGCCTTTTGTAAAGTTCTTAAGACCCATCTCTGCCGCCAAGCATGGGGGAACTGAGACATCTCCCCCGGGCCTATACAGTTTATACATGGTATGTTTGTGTATATGTTTGCTTTTAATAATGGGGTTTTTAGCGTTTTTAAATTATTAGATTTGTTCTTACATTGTTCTTGTTATTGTTGTGAGCTGCCCCGAGTCTACGGAGAGGGGCGGCATACAAATCTAATAAATAATAATAATAATAATAATAATAATAATAATAATAATAATAACCATACTAGGACAATGCAGTAGGAATTTTTTGAAGAAACTTTACTCTTCTTTATATCAAAAAATATGTTTGATTTTCTGTGTACAGAACACAATACTATCATGCTCTTACACCACTCTTAGTACGGATTACTAACTATATGAACCACAAGCCACAAACCGCTAACCACAATGAACCACCACAAACTACACCAAACTGTATTACTGTTTATACATTTCTAAGCCAATCAGGTTGTAGCTTATCCGAGTTGGAAGGGACCTTGGAGGTCTTCCTGCTCAGGAAGGAAACTCTAGCCCACTTCAGACAAATGATTATCCAATCTCTTTTTTTGAAAGCCTTCAGTGATGGAGCACCCACAATTTCTGGAGGCAACACATTCCACTAATTCATTGTCCTCGCCGTCAGGAAGTTTCTCCTTAGTTCTCGGTTGCTTCTCTCCTTCATTAGTTTCCATCCATTGTTCCTTGCCCTGCCTTCCGGTTCTTTGGAGAAAGAAACATCTTCTTTCTTTTGGAGGCATCAACATCTGGACATATATAGATCGTAATTCAAAGTGTTGGTTATGACCTATAAAGCTCTACATAGCATGGGATCAGATTATTTATGGGACCGTCTCCTGCCTCATACATCCCAGTGGCCGGTCAGGCCCCACAGAGTCAGCCTTCTCCAGGTCTTGTCAGCCAGACAATGCCATCCAGCGAGGCCCAGGGGAAGAGCCTTCTCTGTGGGGGCCCTGGCCCTATGGAATGAGATCCATAATGCCCCCACTCTCCCTGCCTTCGGTAAACTTTTAAAGACCCAACTCCAATGGTAGGCCTGGGGCCATTGAAATTTTAACACCTTGCCCACCCAATGAATGAATGTGCGACAGATGATGGATGAATCTATTGTTAACCTTTAATTATAGGGATTTAAATCTGTTGTGAGTCACTCTGAGTCTTAATCAATCAATCAATCAATCAATCAATGCTATTGCTATTGCTATTGCTATTGCTATTGCTATTGTTATTACTATTGTCTTTCCTTCCTTCCTTCCTCCTTCCCTTCCCTTTCCTCCCGTCCCCTCCCTCCCTCCTTCCTTCCTCCTTCCTTCCTTCCTCCTTCCCTTCCCTCCCCTCCCTCCCTCTCTCCTTCCTCCTTCCTTCCTTCCTTCCTCCTTCCCTTCCCTCCCCTCCCTTCCTCCTCCCTCCTTCCTTCCTTCCTCCTTCCCTTCCCTCCCCTCCCTCCCCCCTCCTTCCTTCCTTCCTTCCTTCCTTCCTTCCTTCCTTCCATGGTGGCCCAGTGGTTACAATGCAGTATTGCGGACTGAGTCTGCCGACTGCCAGCAGTTCAATCCTGATTGTCTCAAGTTTGACTCAGTCTTCCATCCTTCCGAGGTTAGTAAATGAGGACCCAGATTGTTAGGGGCTGTCTGCTAACTCTGTAAACTACACAGAGGAAGTATGAAGTGCTATGTAAATTTAAGTGCTATTGCTATTACGTTCCAAGAGAAGACAGGATTTTCTCACAAGGGGATTTTTCAGCAAGCTGGAAGTCTGCAACGGGACAGAAAGGTGTGTGGCGTATAATATTCTTACAAGCAGTGCTCGTCTTTGCCACATGATCCAACCATTAGGTCGGTTCCAAAACACCGCCAACGGGAATTCCAGAAGAAGTCTCCAGATTTCCGAGAATCAAATAGAAAAACAGAAGTTTCTGGCTGGCTGAATTTTGATGATTTGCAAAGCAGGTTTCACATGTGATTGCAAATGGGTGTTAAAATGGAAGTAACATGTCTTTAAATTGCCCTTGTGGGCTATAATTTCAGCTACAAATGATAGAAAGCGGGGGAGCGAGGGAGGGAGAGGAGAGCAGGAGAAAAAAGGAAGGAAGGAAGAAGGAACAGAAAACAAGGGAGGGAGGGAGGAAGAAAGAAAGAAAGAAAGAAAGAAAGAGAAAGACAGAAAGAAAAAGATAGAAAGTATGAAAGAAAGAGAAAGAAAAAAACAAAGAGAGAGAGAGGAGGGAAGAGAGAAATAAAAGAAGGGTGAGAGAGAGAAAAGGAAGAGAATAGTGGAATAGGAAGAGAGAAGAAAGAGAGAGATAGAAAGAAAGAAAAAGTAAGAAAGAGAAAGAAAAGAAAAGAAAGAAGAGGGAAGAGAGTTAGAAATAAAGGAATGGAGAGAGAGAGAAAAGAAAACTAGAGTGAAAAAGGAAGAGAGAAGAAAAGAAAGAAAGAAGGAAAGAAAGGAGGGAAGAGAGAGAAATAAAAGAAGGGCAAGTGAGAAAAGGAAGAGAAATAGAGTGAAATAGAAAGAGAAGGAAGAGAAAGATAGAAAGAAAAAGAAAGAGAAAGAAAAGAAAGAAAGAGGAGGGAAGAGACTTAGAAACAAAAGAAAGGCGAGAGAGAGAAAAGGAAGAGAATATTGGAAAAGGAAGAGGAGAAAAAGAGATAGAAAGAAAAAGTAAGAAAGAGAAAAAAAGAAAGAGAAAGAAAGAAAAAAAAGAAAGAAAAGAAAGAAGAGGGAAGAGGGGTTAGAAATAAAGGAATGGAGAGAGAGAAAAAAAAGAAAAATAGAGTGAAAAAGGAAGAGAGAAGAAAGAGAAAAAAGAAAAAGGAAGAAAAAGGAAGAAAGAAGAAAAGGAAGAAAGAAGGAAAGAAAGAGGAAGGAAGAGAGAGAAATAAAAGGAGGGCATGAAAGAAAAGGAAAAGATAGAGTGAAATAGAAAGAGAGAAGAAAGAGAAAGAAAAAGAAAAAGAAAGAAAGGAAAGAAAGAAAGAAAGAAAGGAGGGAAGAGAGTTAGAAACAAAAGAAGGGCTAGAGAGAGAAAAGAGAAATAGAGTGAAAAAAGAAGAGAGAGAAAGAGAGACCTATTTCTTCTTTGCTCCTGACCCTCAGGATTTTCCTAGAGATCCCCCACACAGTCCCAAGTGTAAAGAAGAGACAATACACAAATCTGCTCAACATCGTTACTCATGGTCTATGTCGTGACCTCATAACAGATGCAACCGAGACAGAAATACGAAAGTACCTAAGACATTGCTTTCTCCTCACTCAGATTTTTTCCCGATTGAACACAAAGCACTTCCTTCTAAAGAGTGCTTGGCCAGATGTTTTCCGAATGTTGACTACCAAGAAACACTAGGGTCTAGAAACTTTGGAGCCAAAAAGAGTCCACCCCCACCCCGCAAACTCCTCTTTGGAACCTGAAGTACCTACTCTGGTTTCCTGTCTCACTTCTAAATTCAAAGGACGGGAAAGAAGGAGTAAGACATCTCGAATCAAGCTTTGACCATAAATTAGAGGAAAGAATTGGGCGGCAATAGTTTGGGGTTTTTTTTACAAAGAAGGCAAATGTTGTTGTCTTCAATTCTAGTCTCTCCCTCTCTCTGTGTGTGTATGTGTGTTTCCATTCGTCATTCCATTTTAGGCAAGGCGATGTCCAGGGAACTAAAGGATTCTGGTAAATTTCAAGGGATACATTTATTCCATGCAGACAGTTGGCCATTTCAGAGTCAACAACATTTATTTCATTCTCCGAAGCGGATAACTCATGGATGGCATTTAGCTGGATCCCAAAGTCCAATGAATCATGGTCCATTTTTAATACATAAGGGGAGAAAAGTATCTTGAGAGTTATCAACCTGGTTTCAAGACACTTTTTTCTTTTTATATATTCCAAATGTATTGTTATTAGTATGTATATCTATACTGTATATCTAGATTTACCGGTATCTATCTGCCTGCTTGCCTCCTGCCTATCTATACAGCATAGATAGGCAGAATGCAGCTGCGAGAGCAATCATGGGCTTCTCTAAGTATGCCCATGTTACTCCAACACACCGCAGTCTGCACTGTTTGCTGATCAGTTTCCGGTCACAATTCAAAGTGTTGGTTATGACCTATAAAGCCCTACATGGCATTGGACCAGAATATCTCCGGGACCGCCTTCTGCCGCACGAATCCCAGTGACCGGTTAGGTCCCACAGAGTTGGCCTTCTCCGGGTCCCGTTGACTAAACAATGTCATCTGGCAGGACCCAAGGGAAGAGCCTTCTCTGTGGTGGCTCCGACCCTCTGGAACCAGCTCCCCCCAGAGATTAGGATTGCCCCCACCCTCCTTTCCTTTCGGAAACTCCTTAAAACCCACCTCTGACATCAGGCATGGGGGAATTGAAACATCTCCCCCTTGCCCTTGTAGTTTCTGTGTATGATTCGACTGTGTGCTTGTTTTTTATATATTGGGGTTTCTTTTGGATTTTTTAACCTAAAACTGTAATTTAGATTGCTAAATATTAGATTTGTTACTATGTATTGTTTACCATTGTTGTGAGCCGCCCTGAGTCTGCGGAGAGGGGCGGCATATATATCCAATAAATCTAATCTAATCTATGTTATATGTATGCATTTACATATATAGTACATATGTATTGCATAAAGAACGCTACAGGTTCAAATCCCAGTAAGGGTATGTCTGACTGATGAGACCATAGTCCAAGCATCAAAATTTCATTTTTTAATGTGTGCCAGTGAGTTCCCAGAAAAAAATAACAATAAAGCTTCTCTCCTCTCCTCTCCCACTCCAGAGTGAGCTGTGATCCTCTTGGAAAGATAAATAATATTAACAACAACAACAACAACAACAACAACAACAACAACAACAATAATTTAATTAGATTTGTATGCCACCCCTCTCCGAGGACAAGATCCTAAAACGAAGAGCCATTGGTGCTCTCTGAGCTTGGTTGTTTTCTTGCAGACATTTCATTACCCATCTAGGTAACATCATCAGTGTTAATAAAAAGTGGGGTTTGCTCTCTGTTTATATTTATTATTTATTTATTTATTTATTATTTAGATTTCTATGCCGCCCCTCTCCGCGAACTCGGGGCGGCTCACAACAAAAAATATAAACAATCGTACAAATCCAAGTAAATTCAATAAATTTAAGTATTTAAAATAGTTTTAAAAAGAACCCCACTATATTAACAAGCACACACACAAACATACCATACATAAATTGTACGTGGCTGGGGGAGGTGTTTCAGTTCCCCCATGCCTGATGACAAAGGTGGGTTTTAAGAGCTTTACGGAAGGCAGGGAGAGTAGGGGCAGTTCTAATCTCCGGGGGGAGTTGGTTCCAGAGGGCCGGGGCCGCCACAGAGAAGGCTCTTCCCCTGGGGCCCGCCAACCGACATTGTTTAGTTGACGGGACCCGGAGAAGGCCCACTCTGTGGGACCTAATCGGTCGCTGGGATTCGTGCGGCAGAAGGCGGTCTCGGAGATATTCTGGTCCGATGCCATGAAGGGCTTTAAAGGTCGTAACCAACACTTTGAATTGTGACCGGAAACTGATTGGCAGCCAATGCAGACTGTGGAGTGATGGTGAAACATGGGCATACCTAGGTAAGCCCATGACTGCTTTCACAGCTGCATTCTGCACGATCTGAAGTTTCCGAACACTTTTCAAAGGTAGCCCCATGTAGAGAGCGTTACAGTAGTCGAATATATTCTAATGCATTGCCCTTGGAGTGATCTTAGAGGTTCCTTGGTTGGCCTGTTTACTGTTGGATTGTTTGGCAGTTCCTTGATAGTGGTATTTTTTACTTCTTGATTGTTGGACTGCTGTTAATCGTAGTGTCAATTTATTCTCATCTAGGTATTGATTACTGATGGGGGTGATGTTTTGGTCTCTTTGTTCTCTTTTTTGGCTTGTTGATTGTCTTTTTTTGCATAATCTGTAAATATTGTTTATGTCTATGTGTCTGTTGTGATGGTGTGGTGGTGCAATCATCAGAATGCAGTACTGCAGGTTAATTCTGCCAACTGCCAGCAGTTCAATACGGCTCAAGGTTGACTCCACCTTCCATCCTTCCAAGGTTGGTAAAATGAGGAACCGGATTGTTGGGGTCAATAGGCTGGTTCTGTAAACCACTTAGAGAGGGCTGTCAAGCACCGTGAAGCGGTATATGAGTGTAAGTGCGATTTCTATTCCTTGCTTGCTTCCTTGCTTCCTTCCTTCCTTGCTTGCTTCCTTGCTTCCTTCCTTGCTTCCTTCCTTCCTTCCTTCCTTCCTTCCTTCCTTCCTTCCTTCCTTCCTTGCTTCCTGTGCAATTGTTAGAATACAGTATTGCAGGAGAACTCTGCCAACTGCCCGCAGTTTGATTCTGATGGGCTCAAGGTTGACTCAGCCTTTCATCTTTCTGAGGTCAGTCCAATGAAGACTCAGATTGTTGGGGACTCTGTAAAACTGCTTAGAGAAGGCTGTAAAGCACTATGAAGCAGCATATACAGTACATCTAAGTGCAATTTATTTATTTATTTATCTATTTATTTATTTATTTATTTATTTGTTTGTTTGTTTGTTTGTTCTTCATTCATTCATTCATTCATTTATATTTATTTATTTATTTATTTATTTATTTATTTATTTAATTAATTAATTCAATTTTTATGCCACCCTTCTCCTTAGACTCAGGGCGGCTTACAACATGTTAGCAATAGCACTTTTTAACAGAGCCAGCCTATTGCCCCCACAATCCGGGTCCTCATTTTACCCACCTGGGAAGGATGGAAGGCTGAGTCAACCTTGAGCTGGTGATGAGATTTGAACCGCTGACCTACAGATCTACAGTCAGCTTCAGTGGCCTGTGGTACAGCACTCTACCCGCTGCGCCAGCCTGGCTCTTTATTGCTATGGATGTGCAATTTGTCAGAGTGTCCGACTTCTAGAAGAATCTTTCTCGGCATAGCAGAGTTGGAGTTGCGCACAAGAAGAGTGATTCTGGTGTGTGCCTACAGATACATCTCTACCTCTCTACATCACTCAGTACGGGAAAGATGTCCAAGATTAGCAGGGGAAATAAAGGCCCTAAAAATAAATGTACTTGAGATGCATCATGACAAAGCAATGGAACACTCATAGAAAGGCAGATAAACAGGCTGCTAACGTTCAGCATGTCCAGTGAGTAAGTGGCAAGGAGTAACTTGGCTTTCCGGTTAGCCTTTCCCATCATGTCATTCGTCTTAAGACCAAGCGATCTGTCCGTCATGACAGCGGTTTCGTAAGTCCAAAAGGTGTTTCCTCGCAGAGCAGCCAAAACTTTGGGAGGCAAGCCGGATTAATTGTTTTCACTGTCAGGAAATTTCTCCTTTGTTCCAGGTTGGATCTCTCCAGTGATGGGATGCCAATTTTTTTAATAAAACACTATGGGCGTGGCTTATTTTGTGCAAGTGGCTTGATGGTCATGTGACCAGATACGAGTGGCTTGACGGATATGTGACCAGGTGGGAGTGGCTTGACAATCATGTGACTGGGAGGTGGCTTAAAGGTCATGTGACTGGGTGGGAGTGGCTTACTGACTAAAATAAGTTTTCAAATAAGTGCTTGGACTCTTTTTCAGTGGATGAAGTCCCATTGTTTGAATAGACACAAAAAGGACAAACGATAGACAGCATGATTTGCTGAGGAGCACAGTCACATTTCAAGGTTTTGTCCTGAACCCACAAGGTTCGGTAGGATAACAGATTAGGCAAGAAGCTCGATTTTCTTGAATTGCTATAAAAGTTCAATTCTAGATACTGATTAAAATGGTTAAAGAATTTATATACTACATACTATTTAATTATTTCATATTTTAAAGGTAATTAAGGATCATACTAAGGGACTAGAGAAGGAAGAACAATAAAAAAACCTATTAAGTATTCAATAAATAGTGCATAAACCTACTACCCCCAATGCATCCCTGCACCGTGAGGCAGCAGCCCATTACTGGATCTCTCTTTAATGAACTTCCATCCATTGCCTCTTGGCTTGCTCACCAGACTTTCACCATATTTCATGATTTTATGTCTCTTTCTCTCACCTTTCCAACTCATTCCTTCTTGAAGACAACAGAGTTCTCATGAAGGGCTGCTGCAAAAGTGACATACCTAGGAAAGAAAAATTGAGTCACGGCGACATGATTTTGGAGCAAAAGCCTAGAGCTTGGTCTCTTGCGTTGCAACATCCCTTGGTGCCAAGGAAGCCCGAAGGATCTGTAAAACTCATTAACCCTTCTCCTTTTGGAAAACCTTCAGCGGTAAAATAAACAGCTGCTAGTGGGAAACATCTGTCTCGTCCCTTTGCCTCACTCCAGGGGCCTTGTTCCACTGTTGAGTTGGTCTGTTCTTCTTCACCAGTTGTCAGAAAAGTAGACCTCGGTGTTGTGTCAATTGTTATCCTGTGTCTGTTGAAGTCAGTAAAGCCTCTTTGACTGGCTTCCAAGGCAGGTGATGAAGCTTAATTGACTTTATTTACTGAAGCCAACTTTGGATGTGTTAGACTAAGGGTGAAAATATGGTCCTCCTCCAACATCTGCCAGATGTCTCACTTGCGGTCTACAGGTGAAGGCAACTTCCTGGGAATATGGCTGAAAAAAGATGTTACTAGTCTAGAGTTGGACTGTTCTATTCTATTCTATTCTACTCTACTGTACTCTACTCTTTCTTAAACATATTTGTATTGATTTTTAACAATTTTAATATACACACAACATAAAACAGTGTATAGTGAAAAGTGCCCACTCTACTCTACTCTATTATTCTATTCTATTCCATTCTACTCTTCTCTATCCCCTGTTCTGTTCTACTGTTCTGTTCCTCTCCACTCCACTCCACTCCACTCCACTCTACTCCACTCCACTCTACTCTACTCTACTCTACTCTACTCTACTCTACTGTATTATTCTATTCCATTCCACTCTATATCCTCTACTCTACTCTACTCTACTCTACGTAGTCAGATTGACTACAAAATATAGTCAGATTGCATTCTGGGTAAATTAGTTTTACATGTGACCATATCTGTGTATTCCTATTGGCTCTGACCCAGGATAAGAGTAATTGCAGAGAACATTCCAAAGGTTTTTTTTTTTTTTATACTATGCCAGCCAACATGTGAAAGCAACATGTAGAACTGTAGGAGGGCAGAGCTGGGGACAATTCAATCTCTTTTTACCTGTACAATGGGAAGGATTACACTGCAGAAGAATCACTTCAATAATTGTAAGTTATTGATTGGGAATGCCTGCCAATAAAATAATCTTTGTGATATCTTGTACTGAGTTAATACTCTGGGATAGCACACATACACACACACACACACACACACACACACACACCCAATGTCTGGCTGTGAAAGTTGGACCATAAGGAAGGCTGAGTGCCAAAGAATGGAGGCCTTTGAACTCTGGTGCTGGGGAAGATTCCTGCGAGTCCCTTGGACGGCAAGGGGATCCAACCGGTCAGTCCTGGAGGAGATCAACCCTGACTGCTCTTTAAAAGGCCAGATCCTGAAGAGGAAACTCAAATACTTTGGCCACCTAATGAGATGGAAGGACTCACTGGAGAAGAGCCTAATGCTGGAAATGATTGAGGACAAAAGAAGAAGGGGACGACAGAGAACGAGGTGGCTGGATGGAGCCACTGAAGGAGTCGGCATGAGCTTAAATGGACTCCCGAGGATGGTAGAGGACAGGAAGGCCTGGAGGAACGTTGTCCATGAGATAACGATGGGTCAGATATGACTTTGCAACTAACAACAACAACAACAACAACAACAATCAAAGGACCAGGGGAGACATGATAGCAGTCTTCTTCTGTACTTTCTCTAGAGTTTCAATGTCCCTTTTGCAGTGTGGTGACCAAAGCTGGATGCAGTACTCCAGTGTGGTCTAACTAAGCCTTTACAGAGTGGTATTAGCACCTTCCCAGTCCTAGATTGTATCCCTCTGTTAGTGCAATTTAGGATTGCATTGGCTTTTTTGGCTGCCACTGCACATTGCTGGCTCAAGACCTCCAAAGGTCCCTTCCATCTCTATGATTATGGATGACTGGTTGATGTCCAAGAGGAAGACCACTCTAGGCAGTGGATTTAATTCCAGTTCTAGGTTTTCTCACTTCCACAAACCCTGACACGCAAATTTGAGACGGGCCCATCTCTCTTCTCCATTGGCATAGCCAATCCAAGACAAAAAACAGCAAGAAGAAGAGGAAGATGCATTGTAAATCCCCTGGTGCCATTCACTGACCAAACCATGGACTTCCTTTTTCTTGCCCGCCACTCCAATTTTCTTCTTGGCTTTCCTGGATTTATTGACAGGAAGCGAGGAGTGTGGAAAACAGCATGGGTTAGACGGGGCAGTAAATCTCCAGATGCTTTGAAGCGATGAGCCTCGTCGATGGTAACGTCCCAAGTTGGCTCTTTTCTGGCTCTTTGGCAACCTCTGAGCAAGGTGGATCCAAGTCTCCATCGGAGGGTTGTGGCCTGAGGACTGGGGGAGATGTGGGGGGCTCTGGGGGGGGGAAAGAAAAGGCACAAAGCTCCATTGTGTCTCCTGCTTCCCTGCCCCCAGTTCTCCATCTATGAGGACCTGTCCCATTTCCCTCCCACCCCTACTCTCCCTCCCTCCTTCCTTCCTCCCTTTCTCCAGTAGCTGAGGATGCTAAGACTCGCCAGGGCCAAGACAAACTATGAAAGTTTCTGTTACTTAATGCTCTCTCTCTCTCTCTCTCTATCTTTTTCTCTGTGTGTCTTTCTTTCTCTCTCATTTTCTCTCTCACTGTCTTTCTCTTTCTCTGTCTTTCTTTCTCTGACTCTGGCTCTCTCTCTTTCTCTCTCATCTCTCTTTCTCTCTCTCATCTCTTTCTCCCTTTCTTTTTCTTTTTCTCTTTCTTCCTGACTTTCTCTCTCTCTCTCTCTTTTTCTCTCACTGTCTTTCTTTCTCTTTCTCTCTCTCTGTCTTTCTCTCTTTCTCTCTCTCTGTCTCTCTTTCTTTCTCTCTCTTTCTCTCTGTCTTTCTCTCTCATCCCTCTCTCTCTCGCATCTCTCCCTCTCTCCCTCTTACTTTCTCTCTCTCTCTTTCGCTCTCATCTCTTTCTCCCTTTCTTTTTCTCTCTTTCTCTTTCTTCCTGTCTTTCTCTCTCTTTCTCTCTCTCTTTTTCTCTCACTGTCTTTCTCTTTCTCTCTCTCTGTCTTTCTCTCTTTCTCTCTCATCTCTTTCTCTGTCTTTCTCTCTCTCTCTTTCTCTCTGTCTTTCTCTCTCATATCTCTCTCTCGCATCTCTCTCTCCCTCTTTCTCTCTCATCTCTTTCTCTTTCTCTCTCTCTTTCTCTCTGTCTTTCTCATCTCTCTCTCTCTCGCATGTCTCTCCCTCTCTCTTTCTCTCTCTATCATCTCTCTCTTTCTATCTCTCTTTTTCTTTCTCTCTCTCAGTTTTTCTCTCTCTCTGCAAAAAAACAAACACAACATCCCACGATTGAAAGAGGCTGGACATGAGATCAGAACAAGGTCCTCTGCCAAAGCCCGGCTTGAGGCCAACTATTCATTTCTTTTTTTCTATGGGGGAGGAAAAGAAAAGAGACAATAATCTAATCCTCGACTTGGTATCGAAGTTAAGACATTTGGCTCTCCCTCAAAACTCCTTTCTTCTCCCGAGCTTTGTATCCTCCGCCTTTCTGTTCCTTTGCACCCTGGTCTTGGGGAAAGAGGGTTTTTTTCCCCTTCGTCTTCCCATGGAGATTTCTGCCTTGGCTTTTCAGTTGCCATCTCCTCCTCCTCCTCCTCCTCCTCCTCCTCCTCCTCCTCCTCCTCCTCCTCCTCCTCCCTCCTCCTCCTCCTTCCCATCAGCCCCTTATCCTCAATCTACAGAGACTCCACTGGGCTTCAAATTAGCAAGAGAAAAGGGAAGGGAATAAATGGCAAACTTCTTGAATCTATCGTATCTATCTCTCCCCCTCCCTCTCTCTCCCTTCTCCCCTCCCCTTTTTTTCTCTCCTTTTCTCACTTCCCACTCTCCCTCTCTTTCTTTCTCCTCCCCTCCCCCTCCTCTTCTCTCTTTCTCTCCCTCCCTCTGTCTCCCCCTCCCTTCCCCTCTCTTTCTCTCTTTTCCTCTCCCTTGTCCCCTTTCTCTTTCTCCCTGTCTTTCCCCTTTTCTATCCCTCTCCTCCTTCCTCCTCTTTCTCCTCTCCCCATCCCTCCCTCTCCTGCTCCCTTTCCCTCCATCTCCCTCTTGCTCTCCCTCTATCCTTCTCTTTTCTCTCTCTTCTCCCTCTCTTTCCCCGTCACCCTCTTCCTCCTTCCCTTTCCCTCCCTCTCTCTCCTCCTCTCTTTCTTCCCTTATCTTTCTCTCTCTCCCTCACCACCTCTCCCTCTCCTGCTCTCCTTTTCCTCCCACCCTCTCTCCCCCTCTTAACCTCTCTCTCTCCCTCTCTCCCTCTTCTCCCCCCCTTCTCTTTCTCTCTCTACATCTCCCCCTCTCCCTCTCCCCTCCCCTTCCTCCCTCTCTCCCCTTTTCTGTGCCAGGAAGAAAAAAACCAGGACGTGACAGATTCTTTATAATGGCTGGATTTGATACATCAATAGTTCTCTGACAGCCCAGAGTGAGGGGTGTATAGAAAATGTTTGGGGGGGAGGGTCCCATTTAAGAAGCAAACCTCTAAGTGTCTTCCCCAAACATCTGAGCTAAAAAAAAAAGGACTTTCTCAATGACTTGTTGAGAACTTCCTGTTAAATATTTTCCTACTGTTCTTGGCCACAACACAAAAACAGTGTTCCAAAAATTCATAGTTTGACAGGCAAAAAAGTGGGGGATCAGGGCAAGCGTGCTAAGAGAAGATTATAAGAAAGAAGCAAGATAAGTTCTAAATCACAAGTTTATGTATTTAACAAATTTATGTATTTAACATATTTACATGCTGCCCAACTCCCAAAGGACTCTGGGCAGCTTCCAGCAAATAAAAATAATTTCTAAAACAGTAAAGACACATTCTAAAACAATAAAAACATTCATTAATAACACCCAAGGGCCCCAGTTTATTTATAAAGGATGGGAGAGGTTTTTCCATTGTGGCGTTCTGAGCTTGGTGGCGTTTCGTGGCCCAACTAGGTAACATCATCAGTGTTAGAAGGGAGTGGGAGTATTGGAGGGGAGGGGAGAAGAAAAAGAGGAGGAGGAGAAGGATTGCTATTCTATTCTATTCAGTTCTATTCTATTCTATTCTATTCAATTCCATCCCGTCTTTCTATTCTATTCTATTCCATTCCATTCCATCCCTTCTTACTATTCTATTCTATTCTATTCTTATTCTATTCTTATTCTACTCTACTCTACTGTCTTTAAGTGTCGTATCTCATGATTCTTGACAAATGAGGGGGCTGGACTAGAAGACCTTCAAGATCCCTTACAGTTTGACTACTCTACTCTACTCTACTCTACTCTACTCTACTCTACTCTACTCTACTCTATCTTCTCTTCTGTTCTGTTCTGGTCTAGTCTACTCTAGTCTAAATAAATAATAAATAAATAAAAAATCCTGCTTTATTGTAAGCTAAATCCCGTTCCTCTGTACATAGGTAACCCAAAAGGCCCAAGGAGGTTTTTTCTCTCCATTCCAACAGCGACCACCCCACCTCGTGGCAAGAATAGGAAAAGCGATTACCAAACAACTTGCAGGGAGACAATTGGGAGATCGGAGAGCGCCCCTTTGGCTCAGAGCAGACCCTAAATTCCAAGGACCCCACATTCCAACCCCCGAGCTGCAAATATCTTCTTCGCTCTTCAAGAAATGCCCCGTCCACCAATCCTGAGCGCAGGCCACGAAACGCTGCAATGGGCATCACACACACACACACACAAACCTATTGAAGGAGCGAAGGCTCATTGCATCCAAATCTTCCCTTGTTTTCTCATTAGGCGTCTCCGTAAGTGCATCCCTTAATGGAGTCGTCTCGCGAAGGGTATCGATTTTCTTCGGAGGTCTAATTTCCACTCGTGATGGGAAAAGAGAAGGGTGCCTAGCGGAGCATGCATGGGCCCAAAGATCTTTATTATTCTACTCTGATTGGGTAATTTGGCCTAGCATCTTTCCGGTGGCAAGACTCTATGTTTCAATTTAGCCTAATGAAAGGCGGGCGGTTTAATTTCCCGGGACTAGCAAGCACATTCATTTTTTTATTTTTTTTTATTTTTGGTTCTTTATTTTCTCTGTGCCTTTCCAACTCCGGGAAAATGAGAAAAAGGCTGTGAATTGAAGAGAAATATATGGCTGACCTTTTCTCCTTCATTTCCTATAGACCCATTCAGTTGTACGTGGCCCCATTGATGGAAGCCATCGGTAGAAGAATAAACTGGCTCGTTTCTTATTTCGGAAAGTTAATTATCCAAAGCCTCTTTCTCCTTCTTCCAAGGGGTGGGGTGGAGGAGAAAACACTTTTATTCCATGAAGAAGTCCTTGATTTTGGCTGGTTTGAAACCCATGATACTGTGATTAGACAATTTACAAGTATGTCGCCTCCGATCTGATCTAATAGTAGTTCATAAAATCATACCAAAATGTCCTTCCTGTTAGTGACTACTTCACCTTCAACCAGAACAACACACAAGCACGTAATAGATTCAAACTTAACGTAAACCACTCCAAACTAGATTTCAGAAAATACTTCAGCAATAGAGGGATCGAGTCTGCGGAGAGGGGCGGCATACAAATCTAAATAATAAATAAATAATAAATAAAAATAAATCAACGCCTGAAACGCATGACCTGCCCACATACCCCAAACCGCAAAATCTTTAACCTCAGATTACTTACGGGACCGCCTGCTGCCACATGAGTCCCAACGACCAGTCAGGTTTCAGAGTTGGCCTTCTCCAGGTCCCGTTAACTAGACAATGTCGCTTGGAGGGGTCTAGGGGAAGAGCCTTCTCTGTGGCAGCCCCAGCCCTCTGGAATCAGCTCCCCCCCAGAGATTTGCACTGCCCCCACCCTCCTCGCTTTCCGTAAGAGTATTAAGACTCATCTATGTTGCCAGGCTTGGGGCTATTAGATTCTTGCCCCCCTGGCCAATGAATGTGCTGAGAGAAAGTGGATTGAATGAAACGACTGGGTTTTTAAAAATGGTTTTGGGGTTTTTAAAAATTGGAAGTAATTAATTGGATTAAGATGTTTTATATTGTTTTGTTGTATGTTGTGAGCTGCCCCGAGTCCTCAGAGAGGGGCGGCGTAGAAGTCGAATGAATGAATGAATGAATGAATGAATGAATGAATGAATACATGCCATGCTGAATCAGGCCAAAGCCCATCGAGTCCAGCATTCTGTATCACACAGTGGCCCACCAATTGTCCATGGGGATCTTGAGCAGCAAGAGAAGGCAAAACCCTCCCTTTCCTTTGACCTCCAACAAATGGGACCCAAGGGAACCCTGCCTGACTCAGCCAACACAGAGGCAGCACTTGGACATCCGTTCAGAAAAGTACAAGGTCGACTGAGATGATTACCAAAAAAGATTAAATGTAGACCTTTTGTCGACATATCTACCTTTTATAGATATTTTTTGAGGGGTTGCCCCAGAGTGGAAGGGGGTCAACCTATTTTCCAAAGCACCTGAAGGCCACACAAGGAATAATGGATGGAAACTGATCGAGGGGAGATTCAACCTAGAAGTAAGGATAAATTTTCGGACAGTGAGAGCAATCAACGCTTGGAACAGAAGTTGCCTTCGGAAGTTGTGGGAGTTTCATGCTGGAGGCTTTCAAGAAGAGACTGGACTGCCACCTGTCAGAAATGCTGTAGGGTCTCCTGCTTGAGCAGTGGGCTAGACTAGAAGACCTTCCAGGTCCCTTCCGTCTCTGTTCTAGTCCAAATTCCAAATTGCGGCATCTTCCCACCAGATGGCGCCAGACGCACATAAAATCAGCCGCTAGGGTTAGTCAACCAGCAAAACTGTAAACTGCTAGGATCAATTTCTACTTGCTGATTGTAACACACTGCAATCCCTAGCAACCTGATTACTCATCGGACAATAAGGTCCATGTAGACACCGTCAAGACGACTACAAAGATGCGGAGTTAATTAGTAGTGAAGTTCAATTAAGAGACCATCTGACAGAACAGCTTTCAGCATCAAACAATTTTAGGTCTTCCAAAGTTTCAAGTTTAAATTTATTATGGTCATAGACCAGCAATAGAGAAGATTCACCCCTGTTTACAGTCGTATTAAAAGATAGTACTAATTGTGGCAGTGAATAATAGCATCCATAATAATAAAATACATGGTATCAAGAAGTTGCCTTTAGTTTAAAAGATGGAAGAGTGGATAAGTACCGTTATGTATATAAATATAGAGTCCCTAAAATTATTCAAGATCTCAATGAAAAATTGGTAGAAGTGAATGTTTTAAATCTTGTAACCTAATTTTCCTTCTGGTCGTTGCAGCAGGACAGAATTCTGCTACTGCACGTAATTGGGTTTGAGTCCTGGAGGAGATAGTCTACATAAAAATTGTCTCTCCTCCTTAATAATCTCCCTAATAGATTTTTTTAAAGAATAGAATTATTTTATTGCCCAAGTGTGATCGGACACACAAGGAATTTGTCTTTGGTAGTGATGGGCGAACCGAACCCGCACAATTCGGGTCTGTACCGAATTTTGCGGTGTTCGGTATGCCGAACATGAACCCATTTTTTAAAAAAACTTCGGGCAAAGTTCGGGCTTGTGTTCGGCGTTTGGAGCTTTGATGTCACCGGCAGGTTGCTAAGGATGCCAAGGTGATCACTTCCTGGATTCCATGGAATCCAGGAAGTGATCACCTTGGCGACCTTAGCAACCTGCCGGTGACATCAAAGCTCCGCCCCTGGAATCTCTTCATGGGAGGGATTCCCCAGCTCCTTCAAAGGGAGGTCTTCACGTAAAAATAAACATTGTTATTTTTACGAAAAAGGACGCCGCAGCATCGCTGCAAGCAAAGGGCGGTCCTTTCACGTAAAAGTAAACATGTCAGTCTTCTATGTTTCTATGTTGTCTATGCTCTCAATCTTCTATGTTTCTATGCACAGAAGCCAAATCTCGTGCAGGGGCCCACAGCTGCGCACGCATCCTGGAATTTACTACCACCCACACTGGGAGCAGCCCATCACTGGATCTAATCCTTCTTTAGTCCTAAACCAGGAGATGAAATGATGAAATAATCATCTAGGCTAGAAGAAAACCTATATATGTGGATGTGGAGCCCAGCTCAACCACCTGCGCCTTAAGCTTCAATTCATATTTATTCATCAACTGGGCAAAAGTAATTCCTACATTTGAACAGCCAGGGGAGCAATAGGTTAAGAAATAAACATAGAGGATTCTATTCATTTCATAGAGCTATTGGGGTGGGGGAATATCTAACTTCCCAAGAAATTAAAGGTTAGGTGAAACAAAAACAAACTTTTCCCATAACTTACAAAAGACATTGATCGACGCAAGCTTCAGACATACAATGAACATTATGAACGAACCCCTAAAAAATTGAGTGCATGGACAAGAACTTGCTTGTTAGATAAACACCAACAATATCTACAAAAAATTAACTAACACCATACAATGAACTAATAAAAATCAAGGGAAATTTACACCAACTACATATTTTAAATCGGAGGTCCTATATTATGGAAGTGCCAGCTAAATAGCCGGCATGTCTTCTCTTTTTCTCATTTCTTTTTCAATCCCCCTTTTCTTTTTTCTATCCCCAAACTTCCCCTTTCTACTATACCTTTCCTATCTTCTCGCTTTTTCCCTTCTCTCTTTTCTTTGATTTCTCTCTTAATATAATATATATGATTGATATGTCATGTATTATATATATATTTATCTCTGTTTCATTTTTATTTATTTTTTAAAAAATAATTTTTATTAAATTTACAAAAGTATATACAAAGGAAGGAAGAGTGGCTACATCTTGTTTTACATCATTATATCGACATATAATCACATGTTCTTATTATATTTGTAAAATATAATTGTTCTGTTTAAATAAACTTTATCAGTTCAATATACATATCAGTACCAAACAGATTACCCAGTTATGAATTAAATTTTTAGAATGTTCTATCTCCGTAATTTGTTATCTTTTAGCTCTTTTGACTCTTCCTTCCCTCCCCCTCCCCCCCAGTGAACTGTTGCTAACAGTTCTAAAAATCTTAGATTGCTGATTGAGCGGCATATGGTTGCCGTGGTTTTTTCCAATAACTTTTTAGTTTACACTTGAGTTAAGATCCGGTTGAATTGAGAAAGTTGTTAATAAGAGTCCGATAAAATATTCAGAGTTTTATATTTTGTCAGTGTCAAAACTTCTCCCCTGTCTGTTAGTCTGTTTCATTTTTAACGTATATATTTAATAAAGATATTTTTAAAGGTTAGGTGTTGGATTTAAGTTTCCTGATTTTATTTTAGTTTTTTGTTCAAACACAGATTCCATAATTATGGCGCGCATAGGTTTGTGAGCGTGGGCTTCTGAACACAGAGGCACACGTAACCCTACTTAGGCTTCATGAGTAATTGCAATGCCAAAGCAAGCTGGCCAAACTGTAATTTAATTTTGCTAGCTTATAAATCAAAGAGAGCTTAGATTCTATAAGCTTGCTGGAAGCTTCGCATTGGCCTAACCCTGCCAGCACTGCAACCCAAAAGTTACACCCCAGTGTAGTTGGTTGGGGGGGGGTCTTCTCCTCAAAGGAGTAAACCAGTATCAAGAATAGTGGTTGGCTTCTGTATCTTTCAAAGATATTGAAAGACTGGCAATCTGGAAAATCACACATACTTTGGTGGAGTTGGAAAAACAGAGCCATGTGTTCCAGTAGTGGGTTCTAAAACCCATTGGTACCGGTTCATGTGCTTGCGTTTATGTGCAACACTTATGCATGTGAACAGGAGTGTCCAGAGCAGGGGGGTGGAACCTCGCACTGACGCCGCTACCGGTTCTAAGAACCAGGCGGAACCGGGAACAAACCATTGCTGATGTGTTCTCTCTGGTTCCAAGGGACAAAGTCATTTTCATATACAAATAGAAAGCATAGAGTCTCTTCCCTCTCAACTCCTTCCTCCCTCCCCTCAAATCTCCCTCCCTCCCTCCCTTTCCCTTTTTTTTCCTCTTTCTCTCCCTTCTTTCTCCCTCCCTCCCTTCCTTCCTCCCCTCCCTTCCTCCAAATCTCCCTCCCTCTTCCCCTTCCTCCCTCCAAATCTCCATGTCTTCCATCTTTTCTTCCTTCCTTCTACCCTCCTTCTCTCCCTGTCTTCCTGTCTTCCTTCTTTTCTTCCTGCTTTCCTTCTACCCTCCCTCTCTCCCTCCCTCCTCTTCCACATCTCCTTCCTTCCTTCCCTCCCCCCTCCCTCCCACCCTTCCTGCTTTCTTCTTTCTTTCTTTCCTTCCTTCCTTCCTTCCTTCTTTCTTTCTTTCTTTCTTTCTTCCCTTCCTTCCTTCCCTTCTTTCTTTCTTTCTTTCTTTCTTTCTTCCCCTCCTTCCAATTTCCTTGCTTCCTATACCTTCTTCCTCTTTCCTTTCGTCTTCCTTCCTGTAAGAGAATCCATTGATATAGCCTCTATTCTGCACAGGTAAATGAAGATAAGTTCTCCAGAGGCAAAATTGAGGGCATACGATAATCCCCTGCCCTCACGATTGATCAACATCACTCAACTAAAGAGCCACCAGCTCCTAATTGGGAATGGGGTGGAGGCCTAAATTGAAGTGGCGGAAATATCCTCCTCGCCAGGGAGTAATTAAGAGGAAGATTTCCGCTTCTTCGGATGGGGACCCATCTAAAGCTCTTACCAGCCATCCAAACAGATGGTGATCAGAACACCAGAGCTACGTCTCTGGGAGTGGAAGCCCCATTTTAGATCTCCCCATGGAATCCTCTTGGGAATCGCCTTTCATAATCAAATGATTTTAAGGCCTCTGGCAAGCCTGCATTGCTTTATTTATTTTATTTTGTTTATTTATTGGTGGTATACAAAGATATTACTATGCTTATATAAATAATACTAGTCAGAGAAAAACTTTAGGACAGGGGATGGAAGGCATGATGGTGCACTTATGCACTCCCCTTACTGACCTCTTTGGAATCGGGAGAGGTCAACAGTGGATAGTCTAAGGGTAAGGTTTTGGGGGTTAGGTTTTGACGGATGCTCCTTCCATCTTCCAAGCATAACAGAGTTGGAAGGGACCTTAGAGGTCTTCCATCCCAACTGTCTGTAGAAGCAGGAGACCCTATATGTCTCTGGATAAATAGCAATAGCATTTAGACTGATATACCGCTTCACTGTGCTTCTACAGCCCTCTCTAAGTAGTTTACAGAGTCAGCCTCTTGCCCTCGACAATCTGGGTCTTCATTTATATCCACCTCTGAAGGATGGAAGGCAGTGTTCCCTCTAATTTTTTTTGGGGGGTGGGCGGAAAAGTATAGTGTCTGAGCGGCAGTCCCTTCAGGACTGGGCGGCACAGAAATAATAAATAAATAAATAAATAAATAAGCAAGCAAGCAAACAAACAAGCAAGCAAGCAAGCAAGCAAGCAAGCAAACAAACAAACAAACAAACAAACAAACAAAAAACCCACCCTGTTTTGCCTCAGAGAATTTCAAAATAAAATACTGTACTGTGTGTCTATAACAGTGAGCTCATAATAGGGCAACTCTATCAATATCAATATTGCCACTTAAATAGTTGAGCTAGTTTCAAACTAGATTTTGATTTTCTTTCCCTCTTCCTTACTCCCATTCTTTTTCTTTCTCTTTTCCTTCCTCTCTTTTTTCTATCTGTTTTCCTCTCTTCCTCTCTCTCTCCTTCCCTCTCACTCTTTCCCTCTGGGCTTCTGGGCAGGTTTGGAAAACTCTGAGTTGATGATGATTTTTAAGTGAGCGATTGCTCACTGCTCAGCTTAGAGGGAACTATGATGGAAGGCTGAGTTTTTTGTAAATACACTGCTAAAAAAATAAAGGGTACACTTAAACAACACAATATAACTCCAAGTAAGTCAAACTTCTGTGAAATCAAACTGCCTATCATATATATTCTCTTCCTTTCATATATCCTCTCCTCTAAGTTCACTTTTACCCTTATATATATTACCACATGTCTATTTTCTTCCTATGTATTTGTGTATTGGACAAATGAATAAATGAATAAATGAATAAATAAATGAATAAATAAATAAATAAATAAATAAATAAATAAATAAATAAATAAAAATTAGGAAACAACACTGACTGACAATCAATTTCACATGCTTCTGTGCAAATGGAATAGTTGTGCAAATGAAATATTCAATGAGAATATTTCATTCATCCAGATCTAGGATGTGTTATTTGAATGTTCCCTTTATTTTTTTGAGCAGTATATTTATACATATTATAAATTTTTAACCAATCAATCCAAAATCAGTCCTAGTTTGCACCTATTTTTAACTCCTGTTCATCAGCCTGTTTTGCTTCATTCCTTCTTCTATCTCCATCTCCTTTTTCTACCTTCTTACTCGTTCTTTCACATTTCCTACTTCCCTCCACTCCTCCTTCTCTCCCTTCACTTTTCTACTTTCTCCCCCTTCAAATTTCCGTGCGTAGATGGGAGAGGATTAGGAAAATCGAAGGCTAGTTCAGAAGTTTTAATTTAAAAAAAGTTATTATCAGGTTTCCAAGCGATGAAATCCACTCAAAAACACATATGCCAATTTTGGGTTCGACCCCTAATTCCCTATTTAAAAGCAACCTCTGGAAAAAGACAATGACAAACCACGTCCATATTGTTTCCGTGAAAAAAAGACGTGAATATTCTCAAGTAGTCAACGGAAGCCACAAACTCCCTAGGAACAATTTTGGGGTTTTGGTGTGAACGTTTTGTTACATTGGCAATCCATGAAAGAAAGGAGAGTGATTCATGCAGAATCTCTAAATATTTCCCCATCCAAACACTGACCGAACCCAGAACAAGAATTTTTTTAAAAAAAATTAATGATCGCTCTTTATTGGAACTCAGCAGTGAAATCCAAAAATTGATGAGCAATCTGCTCTTTACAGTAATGCAATGGGAGGACAGCTAATTGCTAGCTAATTAATCCATCATTTCCTCTGCGTTGGCACTCAGGAAAGATCTGCTAGAACCTTAACAGAGGAACAGAGTCGAAGGGGACCCTGGAGGTCTTCCAGTCCAACCCCATGCTCAAGAAGGAAACCCTACCTCAGTTCAGACAAATGCACTTCTGGTTTGCCCATTGTGCTGTTTTTTGCATTCTGGCGCTTCAGGAAAAAGTGTGTTTTTCCAAACTTCCGGTTTGTCCATTGGGGGATATATTTTTTGCCTCCAAGGCTTCAAGGGAAGCTTCCCTGAAGCATCCAGAGGATGAAATGGCCTTTCCCAAGGCCGAAAATCAGCTAGCCAGTGCATACATGCGCCCCGGAGCTAAAACATAGCAAGTCTCATGTGCCCTCCAATATGGCTCCCCATGCCACCTGTGGCAACCGTGCTGTAGGTTTGCCATCACAGCCCTATATCATTCTAGACCAGTGGCTGTCTAAACTCCTAAAAACTTCCAATGTTGGAGCACCCATAGCTGAAGGCAAGCCATTCCACTGGTTAATTTTCCTCACTTTCAGGAAATTTCTCCCTCATTCTAGGTTGGCTCTCTCCTTAGTTAGCTTCCATCCATTGCTCTTGTCCTGCCTTCAGGGGCTTTGAAAAAAGTAGAGTAGAGCAGAATAGGAGATAGAATAAGGGATAGAATAAGGGATAGAAACATAGAAACATAGAAGACTGACGGCAGAAAAAGACCTCATGGTCCATCTAGTCTGCCCTTATACTATTTCCTGTATTTTATCTTACAATGGATATATGTTTATCCCAGGCATGTTTAAATTCAGTTACTGTGGATTTACCAACCACGTCTGCTGGAAGTTTGTTCCAAGGATCTACTACTCTTTCAGTAAAAAAATATTTTCTCACATTGCTTTTGATCTTTCCCCCAACTAACTTCAGATTGTGTCCCCTTGTTCTTGTGTTTACTTTCCTATTAAAAACACTTCTCTCTCCTGAACCTTATTTAACCCTTTAACATATTTAAATGTTCCAATCATGTCCCCCCTTTTCCTTCTGTCTTCCAGACTATACAGGTTGAGTTCATTGTCTTTCTTAAGACCTCCCACCATTCTTGTAGCCCGTCTTTGGACCCGTTCAATTTTGTCAATATCTTTTTGTAGGTGAGGTCTCCAGAACTGAACACAGTACTCCAAATTTGGTCTCACCAGCGGTCTATATAAGGGGATCACAATCTCCCTCTTCCTGCTTGTTTTACTTGTTATACCTTGTTAAATCCAAGAGGTTAGTCATTACTGTTTTTGTCTCAAGCAAATTAAAAACTTACCAGTCTGACTCAGCCCCTCTTTGTGTATCAGACCCAAAATCCAATGAATTAGTAGTCTTTTTTCCCACTTTTGTCCCCTTAGATGAAAACTAGTCTAGTATACTAATTACCCAATAGTATACTAACTACTCAATACAAGGATGGACATCTTCAACTGATGCCCTGTATTTCATCCACTGCAGTAGCTGAAGAAAAATGCCACTGGGAAAACTTTTATTTCCCCAGTTATTTGAGTGAAATGGGGAAATAGAGTAGAGTAGAGTAGAGTAGAGTAGTCAAACTGTAAGGGATCTTGAAGGTCTTCTAGTCCAGCCCCCTGCCCAAGCAGGAGGTTCTATGCCATTTCAGACCATCATTATCTTCACTAGGGTCTCTAAGTGAGGAGGAACTTTGAATTAAGGCAAAAGGAGCACCATTTCCTTGTTCGATGTGGCCGGCTCCAAATTTGGGCTGCTACAAAAGAGATATTTCATTTATTAAACAAGATGAACTTGTTTGAACTTCAGTTTGAGTCTCAGCCCATTGAGGGCAGTTTGAGGGGGAGAGTGTGGAGGGAGAGAGAGAGAAAAAAAGAGAGAGAGAATGGAGAGAGAGAAAGAGAAAGAGAGAGAGAAAGAGAAAAAGAGAAAAAGAGGAGAGAGAGAAAAGAGAGAAAGTGATAAAGAGACAGCGATATAGAGAGAGAATAGAGAGAAAGATAGAGACAAAGAGAGAGAGAGAGAGCAAGAGAGGGAGCAAGAGAGAGAGAAAGCAAAAGAGAGAAAGAAAGAAAAAAGAGAGAAAGGTAAAGAGATAGATAGATAGATAGATAAAGAGAGAGAGAGAGAAAGAGAAAGAAAAAGAAAGAGGGAGGGGGAGAGAAATGTCAGTACATTTAAGAGTCAGGTTGATGACTCCGAGCTGTTCTTCTGTGTCTTTTCGGTTCAAATTTATCCACCCCGCCAAGAGTAATACTGTATCTCATTTAGATATATAAACAGTGTACACAGAGCTTATATTTGGGGGGTGAAACAGAGGGGACGCTGTTCCTGTTCCTCAAAGGATTAATTTCACAGCATTTTGAAGAGCAGGGAAAGGGGAAGGGAGGGCGGAAAAAGAAGGAAGGGAGAGGTTTTTCTTTTCCTACACAATATTTACTACTGGATTGGAAAAAAAGTTGGCTCTCCCTGTTCCTCCTTCTTTCCACTTTCCGCTGTTCTTAAAAAGCCGAGAAATGGTTTACTCTCGTGTTTGTAAGTTTATTTTTGGGTATCGTTTCAAGGGCTCTCAGGCCTCCAGAAGAGTTGCATCCAAAGTTCTTTAAAAAAGAAGAAAAATTAAATTGTGGTGGAGGTTCTCCTCCTTTGCCTTCTTTCTCCCCTTCGGTTACCCAACTGTTTAAATTCGGAGATGTCCCCGGGATTGTTTTTCTGTTTTTTTTCAGGCCAGCTGTGTTTATGGATTAAAAATTGACTTGAGTCAAATATTTATATTGCATTCCAAAAATCAGGACAACAGACGGCATTCTGGGTTGTTACACATATGTTGTGGCAAATAGCCACGATAGGCTTCCCTGAAGATTACACCCAAAAACTCATCCTTAGAGTTGCGGAAAGAGGGAACGTAGCTTTAAACCTGCTCCGAAATCTCTTACCCCACTTTTATGAAAAGTTCCTTGGCCCTGGGTGAACATAAGAACATGTTGAATCGTTGAGTTCAGCATTCTGTGTCATGCAATGGCCCACCATTTGTCCATGGGGATCTTGAGTAGAAAGAGAAGGCAAAACCCTATATTTCCCTTGACCCCCAACAAATGGGACCCAAGGGAATCCTGCCTGCCTCAACTAACATAGAGGCGGCACTTGCCCCTATCTTTGTTTGCTTGGTGCTGTTTGCTTGAGCCTCGGTGGTGCAGTGGTTAGAGTGCAGTACTGTGAGCTACTCTGCTGATCACTGGCTGCCAGCAGTTTGGCAGATCGAATCTCAGTAGGCTCAAGGTTGACTCAGCCTCCCTCCCTCCCTCCCTTCCCTCCCTCCCGTTCCTCTCTCCCGTCCCTGTTCCTTCCTTCCTCGGTGGTGCAGTGGTTAGAGTGCAGTACTGTGAGCTACTCTGTTAATCACTGGCTGCCAGCAGTTTGCCAGATCGAATCTCAGTAGGCTGAAGATAGAACTGCAGTACTGCAGGATAATTCTGCCGACTGCCAGGAGTTCGACCCTGGCCGGCTCAAGGTTGACTCAGCCTTCCATCCTTCCGAGGTTGGTAAAATGAGGACCCAGATTGTGCAGCTAAGATGCTGACTTTGTAAACCACTTAGAGAGAGCTGTACTGTAAAGCAATGTGAAGTGGTATATAAGTGCTGTATGCTATTGCTATCCTATCCTTCCTTCCTTCTTTAGTGGCCCAGTGGTTACAATGCAGTATTGCAGACTAAGTCTGCCCACTTCCAGCAGTTCAATCCTAATTGTCTCAAGTTTGATTCAGCCTTCCATCCTTCCAAGGTCGGTAAAATGGGGCCAATATGCTGACTCTCTGTAAACTGCTTAGAGAGGGCTGTCAAGCACTGTGAAGCGATATAAAAGTCTAAATGCTATTGCGATTGCTATTGGTGATCTTCCCATCCATAAAAGAGAGGATCTGCAGCTCAGGGTTGAATGATGGCATCCTTGGTGCTCTCTGAACTTGGCGGTTTTCTGGCAGATGTTTGATGACACAACTAGGCAACATCATCTGTGCTAGTAGGGAGTGGGGTTTGATGAGTAGAGGAGAAAGGGAGGACGAGGACGAGGACTGTTGGGTTATTGGTGCTCTCTAAGCTTGATGGTTTCTTGCAGACATTTCATGACCCAAATAGATAATGTCATCAGTGCTAGAAGGAAGAGGTCTTTGTGGAGGAGAGGGGAAAGGGGAAAGAACAGGAGGAAAGGGAAGAGGAAGAGCAAGAGAAGAAGTATAGGATCCTTGGTGCTCTCAGAGCTTGTCAGTTTTCTTGCAGACATTTCGTGATCCAACTAGGTAACTTCATCAGTTCTAGGAGAGGGAGGGCTGTGGAGTGGAGAAGGAAGAGAAGAAGAGAAAGAGAAGACAAAGGAGAACAGTATCACCACCACCATTGTATTAAAATATTCAGGGAAAGTCCCAAAAATTGAATTCCCAACAAGAGCTGGAAATCTTGGAAGGGCCATGGTCCAAACAGGGACTGGAGACAGATACTGTGATGAGAAGCCAGAGGAAAATATCTTGTCTGGTATGGTTCCCAAGCTTATATTCTTCTTCACCCTCTAAGTTGAATTGTTTCAACCACCCTCTACCAGGAGTTTTGGAACTGTGGGGTGGTTTCCTCAATGATAAACCCACCAAATTCCAGGGGAAGAACTTCTCAGAGAAGAATTTTCCAAGGCTGTGTCCATCCAAGGTTTACTCTGGATTCTTCTGAAACAGGCAAGAACGTAGAATGTCTTCAGGACTACATGTGAACATCGCTCGACTGCCAATGTTCTCTGAGCAGGAGTGAGGTGCTACGGGTTCAACGTTCAACGTTACGGCTGGTTTGGAGAACCTCCAAATCCCACCCCACCATGCTGGCCCCAGCCGCCCCACTGTTCTGTCTGGACGGGTTACCAATCAGAATAAAAGTCACACACACACACACACACAGAGAGAATCATATACACTACTCTGAAGTTAGTTGGGGGAAAGATCAAAGGCAACATGAGAAAATATTATTTTACTGAAAGAGTAGTAGATCCTTGGAACAAACTTCCAGCAGACGTGGTGGGTAAATCCACAGTAACTGAATTTAAACATGCCTGGGATAAACATATATCCGTTCTAAAATAAAATACAGGAAACAGTATAAGGGCAGACTAGATGGACCATGAGGTCTTTTTCTGCTGTCAGTCTTCTATGTTTCTATGTTTCTAAAAACATAGTGGGGCTTTTCCTACGGGTGCGATGTCCTGCAGCATTCCGGTAGCAACCCACTACTGGTGCAGGAGGCTGAGTAGGCCACCCTCGCCATGGCCACACCCACCCATCAACTGGGCAGAGAACCCGTTGTGTGACATTTTTGAAGCCCACCCCTGTCTCGGAGGTGTTCTTGAATCACCAGTTGAAACCTCACAAAGCCAAATTGCAGATCAACTCCGGCCTCTCACCTCTATTTTTAGAAGCATAAGCCACCTCTCCCCATCGTAGGGAAGTTTTCTAAACACCTGTCATCCTTTGGAAGGATGTTTATCTTATAAAACTTTGTGTTTCAGGCCGACAATCCATCTTCAATTATAGCCCTCCGGATGTTTCAGAGCTTGAATAGAACCACACGTGAGATGTTTGGTCTCCTTTTCTCGCATTGTATTAAAACAGACAACAAGTCGGGTTGGGTTGAGTAAAAAGGTGCGAAAAATGGACATTTGGGAAACCAGGAGGGGGGGAAGCTGCCCCATTGAAGAGGGAAAAGTTAGTTAGGTGGGCATATCTGTCTTCTGTGTTAGCAAAAACTTCAGAAGAGAAGGATTTAGGGGTAGTGATTTCTGACAGTCTCAAAATGGGTGAACAGTGCGGTCAGGCGGTAGGGAAAGCAAGTAGGATGCTTGGCTGCATAGCTAGAGGTATAACAAGCAGGAAGAGGGAGATTATGATCCCGCTATATAGAGCGCTGGTGAGACCACATTTGGAACACTGTGTTCAGTTCTGGAGACCTCACCTACAAAAGGATATTGACAAAATTGAACGGGTCCAAAGACGGGCTACAAGAATGGTGGAAGGTCTTAAGCATAAAACGTATCAGGAAAGACTTCATGAGCTCAATCTGTATAGTCTGGAGGACAGAAGGAAAAAGGGGGACATGATCGAAACATTTAAAATATATTAAAGGGTTAAATAAGGTCCAGGAGGGAAGTGTTTTTAATAGGAAAGTGAACACAAGAACAAGGGGACACAATCTGAAGTTAGTTGGGGGAAAGATCAAAAGCAACATGAGAAAATATTATTTTACTGAAAGAGTAGTAGATCCTTGGAACAAACTTCCATCAGACGTGGTAGTTAAATCCACAGTAACTGAATTTAAACATCCCTGGGATAAACATATATCCATCCTAAGATAAAATACAGGAAATAGTATAAGGGCAGACTAGATGGACCAGGAGGTCTTTTTCTGCCGTCAGACTTCTATGTTTCTATGTTTCTATGATATCTCAGGGATTGCCACAGAGAAGAGGGAGCCAAACTGTTCTCCAAAGCAGTGTTTCCCAACCTTGGCCACTTGAAGATATCTGGACTTCAACTCCAGGAATTCCCCAGCCAGCATTCGCTGTCTGCGGAATTCTGGGAGTTGAAGTCCAAATATCTTCAAGTGGCCAAGGTTGGGAAACACTGCTCCAAAGAACCCGAAGGCAGGACAAGAAGCAATGGGTGGAAACTAAGGACAGACGTAACCTGGAGTTAAGGAGAAACTTCCTAACGGAAGGCGATCAACCAGTGGAATGGCTTCCTTCCAAAAATTGGGGCTATTTCATGACTAGAAGTCTTTAAGAAGAGATTAGACCTCCATTTGTCTGAAATGGTATAGGGCAGTGATGGTGAACCTATGGCACTAGTGCCACAGGTGGCAGGTGGAGCCATATCTGCTGGCACGCGAGCCGTTGCTCTAGCTCAGCTCCAACGTGCATGTGTGTGCCGGCCAGCTGAGTATTGGCTTGCACAGGGCTCTGGAGGGCATTTTTGGCTTCCAGAGAGCCTCCGGGAGGATGGGCGAGGGCATTTTTACCCTCCTCCAGCTCCAAGGAAGCCTTTGAGCCTGGGGAGTGCGAAACACGAGCCTACTGGGCCCAGCAAAAGTTGGGAAACAGGCTTTTTCCAGCCTCCAGAGGGCCTCCGAGGGGCAGTTTTTGCCCTGCCCAGGCATTGAATTATGAGTGTGGGCACCCAAGCATGCACAATAGCGCACCCCCACACACACTCTTTCGGAGGGGGAAAAAAGGTTCACCATCATTGGTATTAGGGTCTCCTGATTGAGCAGAGAGTTCCATGATCCAAACTAGTTAATATCATCAATGCTAGTACCGCTCTTTTCTACACCAGCATTGATGATGTTACCTAGTTTGGGTGCTGAAATGTCTGCCAGGAAACCGCCCAGTTCAGAGGGCACCAAGGATGCCACAGTTCGACCCCGAGCTACCAACGTTCCCCCTTTATTGAATCCACCCTGCTCCCTCACAGGATTTGGGTAGAGACTGTTGAGTCACCAGGATTAGAAAAGAGATGTTTTGCAGTCATCTTTCTCCCAATGAGGTAATCCAATGAAAAAATCCAGCCCCTTGGTTTCTCATTCATTTCACTGATTTGATGCATCACAAAGAGATTCATTACATTAAAATTAAAAGTTGAGTCAGTGTCAAAGCAATTTAATTCTGTTCAGAGAAAGGACGCCAAAAAGTAGCTACGATTTACTGAAGCTTTCTCCCTTCTCTTTCTCTTTTTCTCTCTTTTTCTCCTCTTCTCTATCTCTTTCTTTCTTTTCTCTCTTTCTCTCTCTCTCTCTTTTTTCCATCATTCTTTGTCTCTTTCCTCTCTCTTTTTGTGTTTCTTTCTCTCTCCTCTCTTCTTTTTCTCTCTCTTTTCTCTCTTTCTCTTTCTCTCCTCCCTCTCTCTTTCTCTGATGGTTAGAGAAAGTTTCATTCCCTCACCGCCACCCTTCCTTATCGGCAGACCAATTTTAAACAAATTAATTTCCTGTAATTATAAGAGAGGCTATAAATTGCAGCTTTGAAGAACGGAGGAATGGAAATTCATAGATCATTCATAATGAGAAGGAAAATGTCACGGCGTTGGGTGGGGAATAACAGGCGGGAAGAAAAAGAGAAGAGATCTTGGCCCTAATCTAATTTTTATTAGATTATTTACATTAAAAAAGAACAAGAAAATACAATACACGGAGGGGGGAAAAAGACAACAACAACAAACAGAAAAAAAACATTAAACAACACATTAACAATTATAGGATGTATCTCCTACGGTTCTCTTACAGCAGTTCATATCAATCTATTTTATTTATTTATTATTGTTATTTTGTCCCCACCTTTCCAACCTATCGTAAAACAAGTTCCAAATTTCATAATACTCTGAGCCCTCCTTAATCTTTTAATTTCATTGTCATCCTATCGAGTTCTGCACATTCCATAATCTTCTTAATTACTTTACTTTCACTTGGGGTATCTTTTGTTTGCTTCCAATATTGCTATCCTGGTCTTTGCAGCGGTTAAAATGTGTAATGTTTATTTATGTGTTTATTATTAGAGTTGAAAGGGAACTTGCAGGTCATCTAGTCCAGTGTTTTTCAACCAGTGTGCCGTGGCACACTAGTGTGCTGTGAGACATGGTCAGGTGTGCCGCGAAGCTCAGAGAGAAAGAAAGCAAGAGAGAAAGAAAGCAAGAGAGAGAGAAAGCAAGAAAGAGAGAGAGAGAAAGAGAACAAGAGAGAGAGAAAGAAAGCAAGAGAGAGAGAAAGCAAGAAAGAAAAAGAGAACAAGAGAGAGAGAAAGAAAGCAAGAGAGAGAGAGCGAACAAGAGAAAGAAAGAGAGAAAGAGAGAAAGAAAACAAGAGAGAGAGAAAGAGAGGGAGGGAAGGAGAGAGAGAGAAAAACATAGAGGGAGGGAGGGAGAGAAAGAGAGCAAAAAAGAGGAAGGAAGGAAGAGAAAGGAAGGAAGGAAGGGAGAGAAAGGGAGGGAGAAAAAAATAGAGTGAAGGGGAGGAAGAGAGATAATTTTTTTGTCCAAACTTTTTTTAGCGCCCCCCCCCCCCGCTCAATGTGCCCCAGGGTTTCGTAAATGTAAAAAATGTGCCGCGGCTCAAAAAAGGTTGAAAATCACTGAGTCCAACCCGCTGCTCAAGCAGGAAACCCTACACCACCCCAACCAGATGGCAGTCCAATTTCCTTTTCAATGTGTTGAGAGTTGGGGCATTCACAACTTTCGCTGGCAGGCTGTTCCACTGGTTGATCGCTCTCACCATCCTTGGTCAGTTTCCATCCGTTGCTCCTGGTCTGGCCCTTTGGTGGGAAATAGTGTGCCCCTCTCTGTGGCAACTCCTCAAATATCTGTATACTGCTATCATGTCTGTTCTGGGGCCCCTTTTCACTCGACTCTTTTAAAGCCCTTCATGGCACTGGACCAGAATATCTCTGAGACCGCTTGCTGCCGCACGAATCCCAGCGACCGATTAGGTCCCACAGAGTGGGCCTTCTCTGGGTTCCGTCAACTAAACAATGTCGGTTGGCGGGCCCCAGGGGAGGAGCCTTCTCTGCGGCGGCCCCGGCCCTCTGGAACCAACTCCCCCCGGAGATTAGAAATGCCCCTACTCTCCTTGCCTTTCGTAAACTTCTTAAGACCCACCTGTGTCGTCAGGCAGGGGGGAACTGAGACATCTCCCCCGGGCATATACAATTTATGAATGGTATGTGTGTATGTATGCGTGTTTAGAAAATGGGTTTTTTAAATGTTTTTAGTAGAAATTTAGATTTGTTATAAACTGTTTTTTCCACTTTGTTGTGAGCCGCCCCGAGTCTGCGGAGAGGGGCGGCATACAAATCTAAATAAAGATAAAGATGTCCAGTTCCAGCAACCTCTCTTTGTATGTTTTGGTTTCCAAACCCCTTATCATTCTGGTTGCTCTTTTCTGTACTTTCTCTAGAGTTTCAATGTCCTTTTTGTAGTGGGGTCACCAAAATTGAATGCAGTATTCTAGGTGTGGTCTCACTAGGGCATTACAGAGTATTAGTACCTCCTCAGCTGTGGCGAGGGGGGCGTTTGCCCAGGTTCGCCTGGTGCACCAGTTGCGACCCTATTTGGACCGGGAGTCACTGCTCACAGTCACTCATGCCCTCATCACCTCGAGGCTCGACTACTGTAACGCTCTCTACATGGGGCTACCTTTGAAAAGTGTTCGGAAACTTCAGATTGTGCAAGATGCAGCTGCGAGAGCAATCATGGGCTTTCCCAAATATGCCCATGTTACACCAACACTCTGCAGTCTGCATTGGTTGCCGATCAGTTTCCGGTCACAATTCAAAGTGTTGGTTATGACCTATAAAGCCCTTCATGGCACCGGACCAGATTACCTCAGGGACCGCCTTCTGCTGCACGAATCCCAGCAACCAGTTAGGTCCCACAGAGTGGGTCCTCTCCGGGTCCCGTCAACCAAACAATGTCGCTTGGCGGGACCCAGGGGAAGAGCCTTCTCTGTGGTGGCCCTGGCCCTCTGGAACCAACTGCCCCCAGAGATTAGAATTGCCCCCACCCTCCTTGCCTTTCATAAGCTGCTTAAAACCCACCTCTGCCGCCAGGCATGGGGGAACTGAGATACACTTTCCCCCTAGGCCTTTAAAATTTTATGCATGGTATGTCTATATGTATGATTGGTTTTTATATAATGGGTTTTAACTGTTTTTAGTATTGGATTATACTGTTTTGTTACTGTTGTTAGCCGCCCCAAGTTTGCGGAGAGGGGCGGCATACAAATCCAATAAATAAATAAATAAATAAAATAAATGCAGCTTAAGATTGCATTGGCTTTTTTTTAGCTGCCGCTGCACTTTTCTGGCTCATATTTAGTTGGTTATCCACCAAGACTCCGAGATCTCTCTCACAGTTGCTGCTGGCAAGTGTGGTTTCTCCCAATTTGTATGAGTGTCTTAGGTTTTTCTTACCTAGGTGTAAGATTTTGCTTTTTTTCAACACTAAATTTCATTTTGTTAGTTTGAGCCCACAGTACTATTCTATCTAGATCTTTCTGTATTTTGAGCCTATCCTCTGGAATATTGGCTACTCCCACCAGCTTGGTGTCATCTGCAAATTTGATT
The DNA here is from genome assembly GCF_031021105.1 of Erythrolamprus reginae. Lineage (NCBI taxonomy): Eukaryota > Metazoa > Chordata > Lepidosauria > Squamata > Dipsadidae > Erythrolamprus > Erythrolamprus reginae. The sequence goes on from NC_091957.1 coordinate 7,635,876, forward strand.
AGTTCCCCTTCTATTCCCTCATCTAGGTAATTGATTAATATGTTGAAGAGCACCGAGGCCAGAACTAAACCCTGAACCCAGAACCCCGGCGGCCTACCTCCTTCCATGTGGATTTGGATCCATTGAGGACTACTCGTTGGGTTCGGTTGGTAAGTCAACTGTTAATCCATCTACATGCATTATAGTTTATCCCACTTTTTTCCAATTTGAAGACTAGTAGGTTGTGGTCTATTTTATCAAAAGCTTTACTAAAGTCTAAGTACTATTAGATCTATTGCATTATGCGGGTCTACTGATTTGGTTATGGTGTTGAAAAATGATAGGAGATTCGTTTGACATGTTTTATTTCTGACAAACCCATGTTGGCTGTTGGTTATTGTTGTGGTTAGCTCTGGCCCAGCTCCTGCCCCAAGGAATGTGGAGGTGGATGTGGGGGAGACAGCCACATGCTGCAGGCCTGTTTTGCTCCCAGTAGAATCTGCCGACGAAGTCTCCTCTGACCAAGGAAACGTGAGTGACAGGGAAGAGGGGAGTTTGGCAGACAGCCCAGGAGGAGATCAGTCATCTGTATCATCCCTGGATTCTGAATAAGAATTAATGACACATCCATGCATGCGTAGAGTGATGCATAGGAGACAACAACTGAAGGATTATTACAAGAGAAAACGAGGCCATGTGGTTGGGTGGGGCTGCTGTAATTAGTGCTACAGATAAAAGTGCAGCCTGGTGTTTTAGCCTCATGGCAGTTTATCTGATTCATTGTTTCATCAAGATCGTGGTTTTTGCTGTTCAGGATTGTGTGTGTGGACTCTCTGGACTTTAGAATTGGACTCAATTTCCCAGTTATTGGGTGAGCAATTGGACTGCATTTAACCTGTGCCTTGTGTGTACCAGAAAATCCCTTTGGCATTTAAAAAGGGAGCTGTTTCTGTTTTTCTGTTTATAAAAACCTTTGGGTTTTCCTTTTATCGTGTGGTGTGTGTCTTCCTGGACTAATTACCCTGTAATTACAGGCGGTTGAGACACGCCGGCAGAACAGTTATTACCTTGCTTGTTTCTAGGTAGTGACAGAGCTGTTTTTGTTAATTTTTTTCTGGTATTTTTCCAGGTATAGATGTGATATAGTGATATTGTTTTCTCCATTCTCTGATCAATTATTCCTAGTGAGAATGCTTCAGGTTTTATATTTATTTACTGTTTTGTAATTTCCCTTAGCCAACCATGAATTTTTTTACCAACATTTTAAAATAACTTTTATATCCAATGTGTCAAAGACATCATTGATAAAAGTTGCATCAGGCCTTTTTCTGATTCATTCTGATGATACACAGCAACCTCTTTGCATTACTATGGGGAATATAATTCTTTATTGACCAAGTGTGATAGGAAACACAAGGAATTTGTCTTTGGTGCATAGGCTCCAAAGTGCTTTACTACCACACTGTGGGCGTGGCTTATGCAGGACGCCCTGCATTTTCTTTCTACATCTTTCAGTGCAAATTGGGTGCTCTGGGGTGGAACTCCATTTTTGCTACCCCACTGCGTTACCCCCCCATTCGGGGAGCAGCCCACCACTGCTCTCAGTGTGCATAGAAGAAAAGATACATTTGTCAAGAATCATGAGGTACAACACTTAATGATTGTCACTGGGTACAAATAAGCAATCAGGAAACAATCAATATTAATATAAATATTGCAACAAAACAAGACCGACACAGACTTCAGAGGATAATCAGAAGATAATCAGATAATCAGAACTGCAGAAAAAACCAATTGCTGCCAACCTGCCTTCCACTGAGGACCTGTATACTGCACTTGTCAGAAAGAGGGATGTGAAAATATTTACTGACCCCTCGCATCCTGGACACAAACTGTTTCAACTTCTACCCTCAAAACATCGCTACAGAGCATTGCATACCGACAACTAGACACAAGAACAGTTTTTCCCCCGAACACCATCACTCTGTTAAACAAATAATTCCTTCAACACTGTCAAACTACTACTAGTTTTTTCTCATCATTCCTATCACCCATTTCATCCCACTAATGACTGTATGACTGTAACTTGTTCCTTATATCCTTAAGATTTTTATTAATATTGATTGTTTTCCTCATTGCTTATTTGTCCCCTATAATAAAAACATAGAAACATAGAAGACTGACGGCAGAAAAAGACCCCATGGTCCATCTAGTCTGCCCTTTTACTATTTCCTGTATTTTATCTTACACTGATTCACTTAATCATTAAGTGTTGTACCTCACGATTCTTGACAAATGTATCTTTTATTTTATGTACGCTGAGAGCATTTGCACCAAGACAATTTTTTTGTGTGTCCAATCACACTTGGACAATAAAGAATTCTATTCTAATTCTATTCTATTCTTAGTGAATAGTTTGACAGCGTTGGGGGAATTATTTGTTTAGCAGAGGGATGGCATTTGGGAAAAAACCTGTGTTTGTGTCTAGTTGTGGTGTGCAAAGCTCTATACCGTCTTTTTGAGGGTAGGAGTTGAAACAGTTTGTGTCCAGGATGCGAGGGGTCAGTAAATATTTTCACAGCCCTCTTGTAATATACAAGTCATACATGGAAAGGGATTAGATCTTAGCCTCAAACAGACTGATTCTTGAGTAGGGATTCAGCCAATCAACTATGCTTTGGAGACCCAATTTGTTGACTCGCCAAATAAAATCTTCCAAGAAAAAGCTACAGAGAAAATGCTTTTGTGTGTGTTTTGTTTTTTGGTTTTTTAAAATCAAGTAGGACTGTGGCAGAACTCAATGCTCCCAAACAATGCTTGTCCGTAGCAGCCTCGGCCAAGCCAAAAGTCAGCTTCTCCTCACCTGGCCAAGGATGAAAGGGTTCACGATGTCCTCCCACCTTTGCCAGTAATCTCTCGTGGAAGGATGCATGGACACCATCAAATGGAAAAAGTGGCCGGGAGCCCAGATCACACCCTCACGGTTGCCAGAATCACCAATGATTTAATTGGGTTAGGGGTTGATTGGGCGTATGTGAGGTCGGGAGGAGTGTGTTGGGGAAAGGAGGTTTATTACTTTCCCTCTGCTTTCTCCTTGACAACCATTTATTTATTTATTGGATTCCTATGCTGCCCCTCTCCGTAGACTTGGGGCGGCTAACAACAGTAATAAAAAACAGCATGTAAATACAATGCTAAAACAACTAAAAAACCCTTGTTGTAAAACCAAATATACATATGGCATCGGACCAGAATATCTCCGAGACCGCCTTCTGCTGCACGAATCCCAGCGACCGATTAGGTCCCACAGAGTCGGCCTTCTCTGGGTCCCGTCAACTAAACAATGTCGGTTGGCGGGCCCCAGGGGAAGAGCCTTCTCTGTGGCGGCCCCGACTCTCTGGAACCAGCTCCCCCCAGAGATTAGAACTGCCCCTACCCTCCTTGCCTTTCGTAAACTTCTCAAAACCCACCTTTGTTGTCAGGCATGGGGGAATTGAAACATCTCCCCCAGGCCTATATAATTTATGTATGGTATGTTTGTAGGTATGTCTGCTTAAAAATGGGTTTTTTAACTATTTTAAATTTTAAATTGTATATTATTAGATTTGTTATGAATTGTTTTATTGTGTTGTGAGCCGCCCCGAGTCCACGGAAAGGGGCGGCATACAAATCTAATAAATAATAATAATAATAATAATAATAATAATAATAATAATAATAATAATAATACAAACAAACAAACATACCATGCATAAATTGTAAAGGCCTAGGGGGAAAGAATATCTCAGTTCCCCCATGCCTGATGGCAGAGGTAGGTTTTAAGGAGCTTACGAAAGACGAGGAGGGTGGGGGCAATTCTAATCTCCGGGGGGAGTTGGTTCCAGAGGGCCGGGGCCGCCACAGAGAAGGCTATTCCCCTGGGCCCCGCCAAACGACATTGTTTTGTTGATGGGACCTGGAGAAGGCCCATTCTGTGGGACCTAACCGGTCGCTGGGATTCGTGCAGCAGAAGGCGGTCTCGTAGATACCCTGGTCCAGTGCCATGAAGGGCTTTATAGGTGATGACCAACACTTTGTATTGTGGAGAACCATGTCAGAGAAGAATCCAAGGGGTTAAGA